>NC_081847.1:40182071-40482071 GCF_963259705.1 Myotis daubentonii | reverse complement strand
AATTTCACATCATGCCTTTCCTCCCTAAACCTATATTTCCATTCTAGTTCTGCCACATAACTTTTTCCTAATGGAACATATTTTTATACTTAAAAGTACTTATCACCCGATCAAACACATCCGCATCAAAAATATGCATACAATTAAAGTTTATTTTTATTTCTTGTCACCAGAATGCTCTAATAGTTCAATACAATTATTCTGAATTGAGCTATAATTACAATTATTATTAGTGCACAACTAAGCAAAACATAAATACAGCACAAATAATTGATTTAAAAAAACTATTAGACATAAAATGTAAAAAACAAAATAAATGGGGAAAGCATCTCCAATGAAATAGGTGGAAGCTTTTCCCCTCTATTTTCTTGTGTCTGTGAATGAATGATACTTATTGCTTTAATCGGTGAGTACTCCTGCCTTGGCCAGTGGTTCGGGGGCTAGAGCATCAGCCCTCCCACTGAAGGGTCATGGGTTTGATTCCCGGGTCAAGGGGAGGTACCTGACTTGCGGGTTTTGTTCCCCACCCCAGTCGGGTGCGTGGGGAAACAATCTGTGGTAGGATCTCTCTCTCTCTCTCTCTCTCTCTCTCTCTCTCTCTCTCTCTCTCTCTCTCTCTCCTTCCCTTCCACTCTCTCTGAAAAGCAATGGAAAAAATATCCTCAGGTGAGGATTAACAACAACAAAAACTAGGGGAGTATTCAGCACCGATTTACTCCCTATTGTGGTTTAGTAGCCACATGCAAGGGAAAGCTTGTTCCCATCAGCATGGAGATTGGAAGGAGCTGTGTGGTGGCAGCAGCCTCAGTTCTCTGAAGTTATGAGGCCGGGGGGGGGGGGGGGGGGGGGCAGTTCCTGTCAAAAATCACGTCCAATCGTCTCTCAGCCGCGGGCTGCCCGGGTCTCCTTCAGTGGTGAGGAAAGCACAGAACTGGAGACGCCTGGTTTGTAAAGGGGTTTGTAAATTGCTTTATGTATCTTTCCATAAGACCCTGGTGTTCAAAACACACACACACACACACACACACACACACACACACACACACACACACACCATGTCAGCTAAGAAAGCCCACTTTTACCGTAAAACCCCATCAGGCAAACCAAACTTACCTTCAGAAAAAAAAATCTAATTTTATTTTTTTAAATTCCAATAGAAGTGTCCCCATAACAACCATCTCTCCCATGAATTTTAGTTCTAAAAGAAAGGTGCAAAGCCGTACTTGATTCCTGACATGCCCCGCGTTTGTCTCACAAAACCCTCCCCCGGGAACCCTGCATTCTCCATTTCCCCTCTTGTCCTGCTCTGCAGGTTCCCACACTCCGGGGCCAGGCACCAGGGAAGATGTGACAGGGTGAAGGGTTGTACTTCCTTAACGACATGTCAGTGTGGAGTTGGGAAGCGATTGCTGCAGACAGGCACCTGCGCAGGCAGGGTGGGTCCAAGGAAAGCTGAGGACCTGAAAGTCACGTCCCCTCACTCCCCGTGCAGGTTCCTGCGCCTTGTGAACTTGTGCAGCGAGTCCCACACACCGTGGCCCAAATGTGTCTGTTGAGTCTATGATCAGCCAGAGGGAAGACAGAGAGACAAGCCTCTTGCTTTTGACTTTGCTGGGAGCACAGAGGCGAGGCCTTACGTATCAGGGCGCACTCCCTGGAAGAGGCAACTGCCCGCTGAATCTGGGAATCTAGGGTTTCAAGGAGCTCACAGCTGATTCTGGTGCTCACTGAAATTTGCAAACGAAACGAGCGCTATTGGATACAAGCTCTTGAAATCAAAAGAGAACTCAATTCTGTGGTCACTAAACAAGCTCCCGTCTTTCACGTGACCTGGAGCAGGGTCCCTGCGAGTGGTTTCCAGCCTGACGCCAAGGCAGAGGTGAGTACAAGTCCACTTTGAATGTTTCTTTCCCTTTGATTTAAGCGAAGCAGATACCTGCCTTGCTGGTGAGACCCCCCACCCCCCACCCCGGGTGCCGTGAGCGATGGCAGCACGTATCGTCCTCACACCTGGCTACCTGCTACTTATAGTGACGAGTAGGCGGATCACCTGCAATTCTTGTCTTTCTCCCTGAACCGACTCCAAAAACCTGGGATCTCTGAACAACGGAAAGCAAAATCCCAGCCCCCGGAGAGGGGTATGAAAATGCCAAGCCTTTTCCTTGCTATCCTTCCCTGTGGTCGCTGTGCCTGCACACCCTGGCTGCCACCCTGGTGATTTGTCCTAACTAGGCTCCTTGGCAATGGGGCCTCGGCTGCTCGGGGAAGCCGGTTTCAGAGCCCCAGACCCAGCTCTCGCCCCACATGCTCACCCTATTCGAAGCTGTCCTCGGCAGCACCTTGCCAGAACCCCCCAGCTAACCAGCCCCTGCCTGTTAGAGCTCACACCCTCTCCCACACCCAGAGATAGGAGACGTGTTGCTTGAGCCATATTTTTGGAAATTGCTAGTTAGTTGCAAAATGTTTCCTGAGGTAGAAAAAAAAGCACCCAGGACTGTAATTATTGGATTGTTTCACTTTCGAGGCCAAGTAGCAGATGCTCTACTTTCCAGACTTGGACAAGTATTGTCACAAGTTAACTCCTCTGCTGCTGCCTCGGAGCGGCCCGCTCCCCGGCTTTTTTGGGGAGCCCACTCCCCCCACCCCCCAGCGCCGTTGAAGCGCCGCCCAGGGTTTGGTGTGTGAGGCTCTGGAAGAAGCTGCCCCGGACCGTAATCTGGTGCTAATCAGATTTCAGTGTGATGTCGCCAGGAAAAATGGAGAAGTAGAATGCGAGACTAGCAAGGTTTCAGACCAAATTCCAAAGACGAAATTCATTCTGCCAATTATATGCCTTTAAAAAAAAAAACTTCATTTGGGTAAAATAGGGACATCGTTTCCTATCTCTGCTCTTGTGCCTCATAGGAGAATTGGAACATGACTTCTCTGAACTTGGAGCTATCCCTGGTGCAGGTAATGGTGTGTCAAAACGCCCAGTGCAGCTGGAAGAGAGGAAAATAGTCCATCGGATGCATTTCCCCCCTTCCTTCTTCTAAAATATATGTATTTGAGCGGCCAATACGTGCTGGTCTCGGGGGATTAATTTTGAAAGAGCCCATTTCTTTGCTGTCCACTTGGAGT
Organism: Myotis daubentonii; assembly: GCF_963259705.1. Classification (NCBI taxonomy): domain Eukaryota; kingdom Metazoa; phylum Chordata; class Mammalia; order Chiroptera; family Vespertilionidae; genus Myotis; species Myotis daubentonii. The sequence continues at coordinate 40,478,951 of NC_081847.1, read as the reverse complement.
TCAGTATCGAGGGGGCTGAGCTAGTGGTCAACAGTCCTGCTCTTATGTCGGGGAACCTGAGCATCATGAGAACCTAGAACTTCCTCTTCGTGCATAATGATGACCAGATTGTGTGCAGGGGGATTCGCTGTGGAAGGTGGAGTGGCCAGCTGGCCTGGTAGCCTGGGACGTGGGTTTTCTGAGATGCAGGCCTTTAAGTGCGGGAGTGCTAAGTAAACGCTGAGCCCCGTGGAGGGCCACAACTTGTAGGGCCCAATCAAACATGCGAATGAATTGGGAAATTATACCAAAGGCCAAGACCACACATTGTACTCTGACTGCTCCCAACCCCAGGTGCATAAAGTCGGCCTTAGCAACGCCACCCCCCTGAGAGTGAACCCTAGTCATTCCTGGGAGTGAGGATATTCAAAATGTCCTTAGAAATCTAAACCCCAATCCAAAGGAGGCATACAACTCGTTAGGAAAATAGAAGAAAAGAACTGAGCACTCCTAGGAAAAAAAACCAAATAGTCAACAAACATGAGCTGATGCACTACATATGTAGGAGTTTTATAAACAGGATTAAACACAAAATGATTAATCCCAAACTCTCAGGATGGTAGAGCCCCTGGTGCCGGAGGAAGGGGAATGGGAAAAAGAAGAAAACAGGGCGTTTCCATGCGGCTGTGTATATTACAGTTGATCTTGAACAATGTGGGGGTGAGGGGCGCCCATCCCCATACAGTTGAAAAGCAGCTCGTAACTTTAACTTCCCCCAGAACTTACCTACTGAGAGCCTGCCGTTCACTGGAAGCCTTACTGATAACACTACTAGTCAACTAACACGTACTTTGCATGTTATGGGTGTTCCATACTGTATTCTAAAGGAGGAAATAAAAAGTTATTGAGCGAATATATTTACAGTATTTATTGAAAAATTCTGCATGTCAGTGAACCAGCGCAGTTCAACCCTGTGTTGTTCAAGGGTGGGCTGTGCTTCTTTTTTAAGAATATGAAGCAAATAAGCAAAATGTTAAGCTTTGAAAAAGCTGTTCAGTGAGTGCTTCTTACATCACTTTCTATACTTCTCTTCTGTTTAAAACATCTCCTAAACATCGTACAGAGGAGTCTGCTGCTCATTTTTCTTGCAGTTCACCGCTCGCCACTCTGTACCTGTTACCCCATGCAATCTACTTCCTCTCCTAAACCTTTCCTGAAACTTCTCTCTTGGTTCCCATGTGACTTCTGTGCAGCCAAAACCCCCTCGTGCGCTTTCCCCTGTTGTCTGCTCTGTCCTGTCTGTGGCATTGGGCACGGATGTCATTCCATCTCCTCTTCTTCTTTGCTCCTCCTCCTCCCCTCCGTTTTGGGGTTCATTCCCAACTCTGCCTATTTCCGCTCGGTGCCCTTGGCCAGTGTCTGCCCTCCTTGTCACAAAGACGTCAGTGTCACCGAGGCTCTGACTTCCGACCTCCATGGCGCAGTGTAGCCTCAGGCAAACGGGGGGCTACTCCACTTCCCGCCGATGACTCAGAAAGGCCCTCCTCCACCTGAGCCCATCCCGAGTCTCAGACCCCCGAGGTGCCGTCACAGACTGGACAGTTTCACTCGGACCCCCTGAAGCACATTCACACGGAAATCATCTCCCCAGGCCTCCACCTTCCCCTTCTAAACCCGCTGGCGCTGGGCAGGATAGCGGCCCCCGACGCTGTCCACGTCCACATCTTTGGAACCTGTCGGCAGGTTCCCTTAGCGGCGAAAGGGGCTTTGCAGGTGTGGCTGGGCATCTGGAGATGCAAAGATGGCCTAGACCGCCCACGTGGGCCTGACGTCATCTCAGGGATTCTGTGATGGAGTCACAAGATGAAAAAGGAGGGAGGAGCGTCTGAGCCAGAGGAGGAGCTGTGAGGATGGAGACGGAGCCAGGAGTGCGGTGGGGCCCTGAGCCAAGAAATGCCGGCAGCTTCCAGAAGTGTGAGCAAGGCAGTGGATTCTCTCCTAGAAGCTCCAGGAAGAACACGCCCTGCAGACACAGTTTGGATTTCTGAGTTCCAGGCCCATCTGATAGTGAACACGTGTTGTTGTGAGCCACGAGGTTGGCGGTCGTTTGTTACAAAGAAAGAGGGAGCCCACACATTCCCCTGAACGGCCTCCTCTCCAGGGCACTGCTGCTAAGGCCACTTGGATCCTGCTCTCACACTCACATCCCAGGCGGTGAGCGGTGAGCATGCTGTCCCTGCCACTTCTTCCTGGCTCTCGGGGTGCCTCCTGCAGAGCTCACTGCAGTCACCTCCTGCGTTGGCCCCTCCACCCCCACCCCCACACCCTTTCTTCCCCAGGCTGCCAAAGCAAGCTTTTGGAAACGTGTACCTACTCCTATGAATTTTTAATTAAAATCCTTTCAAGCTTTGCCATCGCTTTCAGGATAAAAGTTCAAATTCCTTAGGGCAGCACACAAAGCCATTGCTCAGGCTTTTAGACTCCCCGCTCGGACCACTCTCCCTGCTCCGGCCAACGCTGCAGCTTGCTCAGGCAAAGGTTCCCAGCAAGGGGCTTGCCCGAGAATCACCTAGCCAGCACTTTAAGAACTGTCTAAGCATTTCCCCACTTTAAGGGATTCTTGCTCAGTAGGTCTGGGGACCCCGAGGACAAAGCAGAGCGTCAATAAAGGTCACAGGTGATGTTCGGCTTAAAAGCCCTTGCCAGCGTGCGTCTGGCTAGCGAGAGCCCCTCGCTGGCCCCCTGGCCTCGCCTGCTGCCGGGCGGGCGTCCCCTTTGGTCTCGGTGCTCCTCCTTGAAGACCCACATTCCTTCGTCCTTAGAGCTCTGCCACCCGATCGGTTGCTCTTCTAAGAGCTCCCTGGGACCCAGCCCTTGCTCGCTGGTGACCTGTGGTCTCCCTGCAGCCTCGTTCCTATCCACCCCTCCTCTCCAGCTTCCTGCTGCCGAATGGGGCCACCCTGGCGGCCAGCACGGTGCCTGGCCTTCCGTGACTGCTTCAGCACATGCACCGTCACTCCCTCTGCCACCCTCTGTCTGAAGCACTCCCACGCACACACACATTGGGATGCTCACGTCTGGTCCCTTCTGTCCTGTTCAGACCCACTGCCTCCCACCCCCTGGGGTGGCTCCTGGCTGTTCTCATCCCACAGTAACTCCAAGCCTCAGGGTCACAGGAGGGTTTAGTCGGATGAAATAGGCCAGAGGGACATGGCTCCTATTCTTTTCTGTCAGCCAGGCAGCCAGTCATTGCCAGGAAGCCGGGCTGACCTTGGGGGTGGGCACCATGGTACCAATAGTCCAACCAGCCGCGGTGGCGGGCCCCTCCCCCTGGGTTCTGAGAGTTGACCTGTGCATTTGCCAGTGGGTAGGACTGAGCTTTTTACTATGTTCAGAGCAGGATAAATGGAGAAAGGGGCTTAGGAGAGGGGCTAATCTGTAGACATTTAAGCAAATATGGTGTGTGTTTTTCTCTCAAGGCCCCTCTGTACCAAACTGCAAGCTGTTGATCCTGTAGAAGGTGCTACCCCTCCCACAGACGTGGGGCTTAGGCTGTAAAAGTAAAACACACATGAATTATGTAACATAGCTTTACGATAGTGGGTTAATTAGATAAAGCTTTCTCATGAAAACATTCAGTGAACAGCACAGAATTCTTTCTGTTATTATTTATTAAACGTGCAAAGCACAAGTCTCCATTCAGCCTTGTGAGTCTGGACAGAGAAGAAACACCCAGGGCCATTGGACTCGGCGGTGCGGACCCTGGGGTCCCTCCGGCCAGGCCCGCCGCCGCCCCGCCTCAGGAAAGCAGCCAGGCCCGAGGGGGAGAGCACAGTGCCACGTGGAATAGTTTCCACTGCCAGTTGCCAATTTGAAATAATCTTCCTCTGACACGAACACTACTGAGGTCATTTCCTTTGAACTCGGTTCCGTATAAGCACAACTGCATTAACCGGTTAATTCAATTAAACAAATGGTTGAGTTGATTTTCTTTTTTAAAGAACGGCCTTGACCAGTTGTTTTCAGCGAACTGGTCTGCGTTCTCCCGCACGGCACGTAGGTGCAGCCCAGCGCCAGCACTGCTGCGCGGGTAGGGAGGTGCTCACAGAGTATGCACACCTGCCTGAGCCTCCGGCCTGCGCGCTGGGCGCTGTGAAGGAGGCAGAGACGCAGGACGTGGAAGAGGATGCCAGGACTGAGCTCCTGATTGACTCGCGAAGACCCGTTATCGTTGGGGGAAATGATCACTAATGTGCAAGGCAGGAGAGGAAGAAGCCTCACGGCAATTTGTAGTTTAGAAAGTTCTAGAAGGCGGGTCTGTCGGAAGACTTTCTGGAGAAACTAGGACTGAGTGATAATGTTCGGCTGTGCAGAGGAAGGTGTGGGTGGAGAGAAAAGGGAGGGCATGGCCAAGGTTGGGTGCTGGAAGGTGGGCCAGTATTGGACAAATAGTGGAAAAGGAATGAATGACATGGACATTGAGCACAGTGAAGGTCAAACCTGAAGGGCCTACGTGGTCACACTGGGCTTCAGTATGGTGACTACGTGAGGGAAATGTCCTTGGAGGGCAGAAGGCAGGTGACGTCAGGGAAACTGTAGGTGCCGCTGTCCCGAGGTCGGTTTGCAGTGACAATGATCACATCCCATCATACCTCTCTCATCACTTCTCGTTCCCAGTCAGAACTCCGCCTGTGTTAACCCTTTCTCAGCTCCACAAGTTAGAGGGAGGCCTTGACTTTTCGCAGACTCCTGCCCTTCCTTGTGAGGGTCCCTCCTTACACCACTGAGGTGAAAACAAGCGGGAAATGGACAAAATAGACACCCAGAAATGTAAACTAAAAGACGAGCATGAACATAGTGAGATGGAGTGTTCATGTTCCCATATTTCACTTGTGGTGGTTCATAATAATATCCTTTTATAGAGTTGTCATGCAGATTAAGTAATAACATTTATTAAAATGGACCTACCGTTAAACTAGTTACATGCTGAGTATGCAGTGGCCATTAGCCGCCCTTTGTCCTAGAAAGGTGAGTTGTATTGCCACGTGGTCATACTTTTTTCTTTTTCATAGCAGCATCTCAAATATCTCTTGTATGTTCCTCATACCCCACACACTGATGTATCCAGAAATGAGCACAGGACTTAGGCCAAGCCAATTAGTGTATTCTACCTTCCTACACATGGTGTGTAAGTCAAGGTTGGACATGACCCAAGCCAATCCATGATACTCAGTCCCAGGATTCGACTTGCATCTTTGGGGAAGAGAGTCTCTTGCTCCTCTGTAGGGATTACTGAGGTTAGAGATACCATAGGCCTCGATATACAGAAGTATCCTGAGAATAAAGGGAGACACACACACACACACACACACACACACACACACACACACACACAAACACACATCAGAGCAACTCCTGGATTTTACATGAGCCAATAAATTTTATCTTTGCCTAAGCTAGTTAGAGATGCTTCCCTAGCAATTTAAAGAATCATGACCATTGGAGAAACACATTATGACTTCCTTTTACAGAGAAAGAAACTGAATCCTGGAGAAAATAAGGACTTAGTGAAAGCCAGATGGCTGGTTAATAGGACAGTTCAGCAGTGATGAGACCAACCACGCAGAGTCTTCAAATTCAGCATGGACTCATGAGTCAGCCCCTTCCCTTGGTGGGGGGGTGTGTGTGTGTGACTGGCCAGTCTCAGCCCTTTAATCTCAGCAAGCTCCCCAGCTGCCATAACCTCTCCATCTGCAGACAAGGCAAGACAATGCCCTACAGCCTCACTTTCCCATACTTTCAGCCTCCAGTCATGCAGGAATCCCTCTCAACATGCCTCACATCCTCAGACTCTGTAATCAACCTCCGAAGTCCAAGCCTCCAAATTATTCATCATCACACGGATGAGAATCTTAGTATCCCAGGTTTTTAGAACCCCATGCATCTGACTCTGCCTCCCAAAGATACTCTCCAGAACCCTGGATCCTGTGCCTGGGATGCACATTCCTCAGGTGGCCTCTGTGTGGTCTCAGCTCATCCTATGCCCTCATACTGAGACCTCCAGGGATGGTGTCTCCATGACTCGTAGCTATGCCCAATGACAGGCCTTGCATACTGGGTGGCCAATAAACTCACGATAATGGAAGGAGTAAAGTGCCTGTTGATGTCCAGGGAGCCAAAGGAAGTTGCAGGTTGTAATACACAGACCTCCAGGGAGTTCTTCTGGGAAGAAAAGGCTTATAGTTGGAACATAGGAATTCTGAACTGGGACAAGGTCTGTCGAGCAGGAGGCCTCATTCTCTGGAAATGTCTTGCAGGAGAAAGTAGAATTTCAGAAGCATAAAAGAAAGGGTGGAAGGGAGGGCAACATTTGAGGCTTAGGATGAGACTAACAGAAGCCGGGATTTGATCATCCGAGGAAGAGAGAATGCCTGGTTGGTGTCTCAAGGAGAGGGGGGTGCAGACCAAATCAGGGAAATGTTGCTCAGATCCATGTCATTCTGATAGGACTCACATTAGTGTGAACTGCGGCCGTCCTCTCCCCAAACTCTCCCAAATGTCTTCACAGCCTAGACCAGACCTGGACCCTCTGCAGTCATTATCTGAAGTGCTCTAAGCTAAGCTCTCTGCATGCAAATGCTGGGTGCAGGCTGGGAGGAGCCACCCAGCATTTGGGATGGGGCCGGGGGTATTTTGAACATCTTTGGCCTTCAAGTTTACCATATGTACTTAATTGGGTTGGCGCTGTGGCCTCGATGCCATCCCCCACCCCCCACCCCCTGAGTTGGTGCTTTTAAGCCCCGAGAGGCCTGCGGGTAGCACCATGCTGGGGGCCCATGAAGGTGAAACCAAGCCGACTCTGGAATTGAAGATTATTATTCCCAGCCTCTGCCTCTTACATATTAAGCAATTAATAGCTGTGCCATCCTGTGAGGACACGGGAAAGCACGCACATCTCCACACATGGGCACCAGATGCCTGGCCCGAGAGCTGTCTCGGCTGGTTTTAGCTTCCCTTTTAAAGCATCAGTGAAAGCAGCAGAGGCTGTGTCCAGAACATTTGCCACATCCTGTAACGGGTTTAGTAGAGAAGAGCCTCCCTTTTCTTTACCCCAGCACTAGGCTTCCTTCCTAGGTGGACAGCCAAAGATTGGAAGGAACTAGAAAGGACACAGTATCAAACTGCCTTAGCCTCCGTTTCTACATCTGTAAAAACAGGGATGGTGAAACCCATTCTGCTGATAAGCTGTGAGGGCTGGAAGTCATACAGTAGATATTCGATACAGAGGGCATGCTCTTGCTGCTGCTCCTTTGTTGTTGCTGCTGCTGTTGTTGTTGCTGTTGTTATTATTATTATATATCTATAAAAAATTGACTCAGGGGAGCTGGATTACTTGTTGATTAAGGTGGAGCAATAAAAGCTTGCAATGCCCTGGCCGATTTGGCTCAGTGGATGGAGCGTCAGCCTGCGGACTGAAGGGTCTCAGGTTCGATTCCGGTCAAGGGCATGTACCTTGGTTGCGGGCACATTCCCAGTAGGGGGTTTGTAGGAGGCAGCTAGCTGATCGATGGTTCTCTCTCATCGATGTTACTGGCTCTCTATCCCTCTCTCTTCCTCTCTGTACAAAATCAATAAAATATATTTATTTTTTTTTTTAAATAAAATATATTTAAAAAAATAAAAATAAAAGCTTGCAGTAGACGACGGCTGGATGAAATACTTAGGTTGCTTCCCCACTCAGAAGCCTGCCGAAGCCTTCCCTATACTGACCATATCTCACCCTGTTGTGTCACTTCTTGCTTCCCGTGGCACTTTCCATTTCTTTTGAGACATCAGTCAGACGAGGCTACATTATGGTTCGGTAACCAGCAGTTTCAGAAATCTCAGTGACTTCAGTGAACAGGGCCTATGTCTCTCTCTTGCTATATGTCCAGCGCGGGTTGGAGGCAGCCTTGGTCCCCAGAGTTACTCCCGAACCTGGGAAGATGGAGCCGGACTCTGACGGTTGTTGGTCACTGTGCCAGAGGGGAAGGGGGCTCTGGATGGCCGAGACCTGGCAGCTCAATGCCGTGGCTTGAAAGTGACATGTGTTACTTCTGCTCACAACTCAACTATCTAATCACATGGCCTTGCTCGCCCACAAAGGGCCTGGAGCACAATCTTATGCGTGTCTGTTAGTGAAGAGCTGGGAGTTATTGAAGAGCTTTGGGGATGGCCACATTTTGCTATCATAACCATTCCTTGCGGTGGGGAGAGCCAATATTACCATTCAGATCTGACAGAAAAGAACAATTAGACCCAAAGAGAAGACCGCCAAACAATACATGGTTGGAAGGGAAGCAGGGCTATTTTTGTCCAACAGAAATAAGGTTCCATATCCTCAGAATGTGACAGAAGAACCTTATTTTTTGGCACCCTTATTTCCCAGATACCTCCTATTATTCCTCCCACAAACTACCACTCTATTCCAACCAACTGGTTACCCTCTACTTGCTTACTTCTGTAACCAAGCATTTGTCAGCTTTCTCTTGTGGGATTTCCTACAGGTAGAGTTGTGGGGGACACGAGAGGCTAGTTTTAAGGTTATCTATTACTTTGTCGTAAACTATTTCATAGCTCAGTGGTTTAAAATAGCCATTTTATTTTACTCAGAGGTGTAGGTCAAGAATTCAAGGCAGATTCAGACTGGTGATTCACCTCTAGCCCACATGGCATCATCTGGAGCAGCTGGGACAGGGGGAGCCACTTCCAGAATAAGAAGTTCCTCCTTGGCTGTTCTCTGTCTCCCTGTGTTATTCCTTGTTCTCTAGAACTTTCAGAGGAGCCTGAGATGCACACAGCATGGTGGCCTTCACCTGGCAGCTTAGGGCTCCTGGGACGAGGTTCTCAATGACCTTGGTTCAGAGTCATTTCCATGGCCTTCAGTTGATCAAGTGAGTCACTGAGAGGCCCAGATTCAAACGAAGGGGATTGGACACAGCTTATCCTGATGAAATGTGTCCCGCACTCACAAATGTTTAGAAATGCTGAATGGCTTGCCAGAGCTTGACAGGTTGCTGGGTCCCATTCAGTCTTTGGCCATTGACCACTTGTCCCTTCTCTCTGACAAACTACAGCCTTGCTCTGAGCCCAGTAGTCTTACCTTATAAACATATGAAGCTGAAATTATGATCTCTAAGGTCACTTTCTCTCTAACATATATTTAGCGAGTCCTATAATTTGCATCTCTCTTTCAACTGTTCCTCAAAATTCACCCCCATGAAAGCTCTTCTGATGAATAAAACCTGGCTTTAATCACACATTCCCCATTAGTGAATTTCCTCAGTACACATGTGGGCAGCTTTTGCAGTAAGATCGAAGTTCTGTACTTGTTTTAATTCCACAAGCCCCAGTTCCCAGTCACTTCATTAGACATGGCTCTCTTCCTTCCCAAAATTCCTATTACATTTTTAGTTCAAACCACAGTATTTGGCATTTGAGAATATGGTATCTTGCATTGTCTTTGAATTGTTTCATGTGTGCAATTATGTCCTGCCAACTGGACTTCAAAGTTCATGGGCACTACCCATGGTTTATACTTTTAATTTTTTTAAGTTTATATGTTTAAAAAGTTAGCAAGAAGTGTGTTGTAAACGACTATTGATGATGTTTGAGTTCTTTCTTATGTCCTTATACATTATCATTTGTCTTGTCACCTCATTTTTTGGTTAGTTTATCAAGAGCAGATGCTTTCCTTTATTTCATTAGTATCTCCCCAAAGAATCAGACACCCTATGAGATGTCATTCATGACACACACTTAATAAATATTCTTTGTATCTTCTTCCTTCTGATTTGCTAATCCAAGAGTTGTACCTATACCAAGGAATTTTTCTAAAACTTCCCCTCTGATCTTTTTAATCTACAAATGCTTTATTATCAAACTAGGAAATTTAATATTAGTGCAATAATGTTACTTAATATATAGTCCATAATCCAACTTACCAAATTTTTTCAATACTTTTTTTCTTTATATGGTTTTGGTTTTTACCCAATGTAAAATTGCGCATTGCCTTTAGTTGCCATGTTTCTTTAAACTCCTTTAGTCTTCATAAAATTGATATATTTAAAGATTCCTAATCATTTTGTAGGATATCTCTAGACCCAAAGACTATATACAGTGGAGCCTTGACTTAAGAGTGTCCCGACTAACGAGTTTTTTGAGATACCAGCTGTCTCTCCGCCGATTTTTTGCATTGAGTTGATAGAGTAATTTGAGTTAACGAGCTCCTTAATGAGCTTGGTCTCGGAACGAATTAAACTCATAAGTCAAGGCCCCACTGTACAGGTCAAATGTTTTAGATAGGAGGACTACATGGGTGATGTCTAATTCTCATCATCTCCTTAAGAAGGCACATAATTCCTGTTAGTCTCATTACCAGTGATGCTAAATTTGAGTCCTTTCTTATGGTGGTACTCACCAGATTTCTCCATTGTAAAGGTATCTCTTTCCCTTTTTCATTAAGTGAACCCAGGGGTGATATTTTGAGATTATGTATGTAACCTCTTCTCCCACAACTTTTTATGTGATGTTTTCAGCAACCACTGAGGATCCTTACAGAGTAAATTATTACATTGGCGATGTTATATTTACAGACAGTATTTCAATCCCCTGTTTTCAGTATCAATATCAACCCATGAATTCTTTCTCTGTTCAAAGTATTATAACTCTTTACCACAATTTTTGTTCAATGCTCAAATTGTTCCACATTTGGCTAATGGGAACTTCTTCAACCTGGTGCCTGGGCCATTTGAACCGTCTCTTCAGTCTTTGAGATTTTCCTTGATTTCTAACTTGAGATTTCTAGGCTTACCTGGTACTCCATCTGCCACAGGCCAGTGTTCAGCCATATTTCCAACAGACCCATTATTAGTTCTAGCAGAGAAGGGTAATGAGAAACCGTGATTGGGCTTTTAGGGTGTCCTCACTGCTACCGAGGTGAAGTGAATGTTAATAGAATTTGATGAAAGATAAATGTACTGAAGTGAATTCCTTTTTATTTTGGGGGGGGGGGGGCTCATCAGTTACTCAGTTTTTGAAAGGTTTTCTGGTTTCCTTTTCATCTTAACGACTCTTAAGTTGGTTTGGTATTTTGGGTCAGTCTTGCCCTAAGAACTTGGTACCATTGTCTTCTGGTATTAGCGGCAGGAGGTTCAAGTCAGCGTGACAGTGTCCTCTTGTATATTATTTGCTTTTCTTATTTGTGTGACGAACAACATTGCTATTTATTCTCCATTTTAGGACATCTCTTAGCGATGAATGTTGTTTATCAGATTTTCTTGTAACATGATGTGCCCCTTTTGCTTTTTGTTGAATTACTTTTCTTAGATTATATTTACTAATGCATCTTCTATTTCTTGGTTTTCATGCTTTAGAGATAATATTTTCAAAATTTTATTTAAAATGTTTTTATATTTTTCAATATTATATTAGTTTCAGGTGTACAGCATAGTGGTTAGACATTCATAACAACTTACGAGGTGATCCCCCAATAAGCCCTGCACCCACGTGCATGATACACAGTTATTACAATATTATTGACTGTATTCTCTCAGCTTTACTCTATATCCTGCGACTATTTTGTGACTGCCAGTTTGTACTTTTTAATCCCTCACCTTCTTTCATCCAGCCCTCCAACACCCCTTCCATCTGGCAACCATCAGCCTGTTCTTTGTATCTATAAGTTTGTTTCTGTTTTGTTTGCTCATTTATTTTGTTTTTAAGATTCCACATGTAAGTGAAATCATATGGTATTTGTGTTTCTCTGTCTGGCTTATTTCACACTAATTATTTTTATACATGTCCGTCTTTAATTTTGTAATCCAATATGTTTAATCTTCCCAGGTTTTCTTAGTCTGCTTTCACTGTGATGATCTGCACCTGTCTTTTATGTTATTGGGGGATTTTTCCGAAGATATTCATCTTGTTTCTTATTTTCTTATATCTATTATGCTGTTCTTCTGATCCTCAATTTTTTCCCCTTAGCTCCCTTGTCTCTCTGTTCATCTCATTTGGCTGTTTAACCTCTTTGAGACTTTATTTTGTTGAATTTGCTACGTTTTCTTAGTTGCTATTAAGACATTGCGAGTATATCCTTTATTTTTCTTAATTTCCTCTTCTTCTGTCTTTATGCATAGTCTCCATCCTGTGACCTTTCTGTAATCTTTATGCTGGATATTGTGACCTAATTGACATGTGTTTCTCTGTATTTTGTATGGCTAGGTAACTTCCTCCCAAACTTCCACTTATACTTCTAGGTGTGAGTGACTTCTTCACTGTTTCTCCCCTCTCTCATTTCTCCTTCCTTCTGAGGGACAGGCTGAGGGCTAGGTATTCCTATTCTCCTGCTTTTGTGTAGTTTGAGCAAGTGGCAGTGTAAGGTCAGGCCAAAAAATAATTTTTTAGAATACCTGGATTTGCTCTCTCCTCTGAGACAATCTTTAACGTCTCATACAGAGGTTCATTTGCCTAATCTTGGGATTGCTCCCCCTCAACTAGGACAATATTCTTAGGGGTTAAGTTCAACATGAGTCCCAGAAGATTTTTATCTCCTGTGATGGGAGATAGCCCTGCTTTTTTAAAAAACAAATAAACAAATAAAAACAACAACAACAACGCACATTTTTATTGATTTTAGAGAGGAAGGGAGAGGGAGAGAGATAGAAACATCAATGATGAGAAAGAATCATTGATCACTGCCTCCTGCACTCCCCACACTGCAGATCAAGCCCACAACCCAGGCATGTGCCCTGCCCGGGAGTCAACTGTGACCTCCTGGTTCATAGGTTGATGCTCAACCACTGAGCCACGCCTGCTGGGCAGAGGCAGCCCTGCTCTCTCTTGTTCTCTAGTTTTCTAGTTCCTTCCTTCCCTCACCAGTCAGGGATGGAGGAAGATTATGCTATAATTCAATACCTTTCTCTGTTTTGTTCTTTGTTAATCAGGGAGACTTTTAACAAGAATTTTGAACCTCAAATAATAGGACTTTGAGGAGGTGGTATTGGAGGTGACATTAGGAGCCAAACTTCCTTCAACTCTGCTCTCTCTATAAGAGCAGTAAATATTCTGTTCTCTCTTAGGCCATTACTTGGTACACTTAAGATTTTAGGTTCCTTCTTTCCTTGCTTGGTTGCAGTTGATAGATTTTTGTTTTTCTAAAATACTTTTGTTCATTTGATTAGCTATTTAGGAAGTGAGATAACGTGATACAGTTCAGTTATCATAACATGGGAATTCCCTCCTCCCCCCAGTTATAAAAGATATCTGTGCCTATTGTAGAAAACATACAGAAAATAAAGAGAAAGAGAAGGAAGAGGGGAAAGAAGGAAGGAAGGAAGGAAGGAAGCAAGGAAGGAAGGAAGGAAGGAAAAAATCAGCCATAATTGCAGGTAAGTACTGTAATTTTGGTATGTTATAGCTTTTTCTACAAATATATGCTTAAAACCAAAACTTGGATTATAATATGTTGAAATTCTTGAGTCTTGCTTTTCTTATTTGATTCATTTTCACCAAGTCATTAATGTTCTTCAAAAATAAAACTTAAAGGCTACAAAATATTTCAAATATGGATCTCCCAGATTTTTCTCAATTATCAATGTGTTACGGTTATAGGTTATTTCTAGTTTTTCATTATTCTAAATGATGTTGTAATGAGCATCTTTATTTATAAACCTTTGTCCTCAGTTGATTTATTTCGATAGGATACATTTCTAGAATTAAAGTCATTGCACCCCAAAGCTAGGACTTTTAAAATCTCCTATTGCCCTTGCCCATTTCTTGGATCAGCAATGTTGACCTAGTCTAAATACTGTGAAGTAAAAATGCCCCCTTCACCCTATTCCTGACCTTGCTGTGTATGGTCCATTTCTGCTTTCTGGCCTGGGGGCAGGGATTTGCACACAGTAGGTGCTCAGGGACTGCTTTCATGACTGGTGAGCTTTCACATTCCTCTCAGCATTTAAACTCATTTGATTAGCTATTAAGGAAGTGAGATAACGTGATACAGTTCAGTTATCATAGCATAGTCTTCTTAGCAGATGATTGAAGACAACTATCCCAGGTGAAATCTGGCCGCTTGAGAGGCGCTCTCCCACCCTGCGGTGTCATTGGCTTCCTGTGGAGTGTCTGAGGCACTCACCCTCCAGGGAGAGTGGAGCCCTGAGTGAGCCCGGAGCAGAGAGCCTGGGGCCTGTGCAGAATGCAGCCCTGCTCATTCTGGCGCAGGAGGTGGGCTGGGAAACCAGGTGCAGCCTTAGACTCAGGGCAGGAAGTACATGGCTCTATTGCCCTGGCCAAAGAGGCTTAGTTGGGTGAAGTGCTTCCCATACACCAAAAGGTTTCGGGTTCTATTCCTGATCAGGGTGCATAGAGGAGGCAACAGACCAATATGTTTCTCTCACATTGACGTTTCTCTTTCTCTCTCTCTCCCCCTCCCCCTTTTCCCTCTCTCCTTTCTTCTCTCTCTAAAAATCAATAAAACATATCCTCAGGTGAGGATTAAAAACATAACAATAAATAGAAGTGATGAGGGTGCATGGGTGAGGGACCCCTAGCCTCACATCCCTGCAGCACGGGGCAGGGGCTATGTCAGGAGAGCAGCGGACTCAGCATTCTTCCCCTCCCTCCTGCCTCCCGAAGACTCTTATGTGCCTAAGTAGGTTGGGAGGGAACTTGGAGGAGGAGGTGTCATGCACCAGTAAGGGTGGGGGGAGGGTGTGCTGCTGAGGAGGGTCTGTGAGGGCTGCGTTCAGCTTCCTGTGGGTCCAGGTCTCAGCTCCACCCGCAGAGCCAACCTCCTCTTTCCAGAGACGCTGCCTCCCACATGCACCGGCTGGCAGCTCATTTCTGAAACTTCCCTCTCACCTCTTTCCTTTTCTTGTCTTTTTGTTCTAAATTGTTCCTGAGCTCTGTCCGCCTTTATTTATTTCATGGCTCATGGTTGCTTAGCCGTCTCCTGTCTGAGATTTTCTAAATCAAAATTATGTGTTTCTCTCAGTGCTTCTCTCAGCCTTGGAGTCCTTCAGCTGGTGCTGAAATAGTAGGTTGTGGTTTTTCCTGCTTCGTGGTCAGAGCTTTTGGCATACTTCCCTGTTCTGTAGGTCTGGAATTCTGAGTTATCTTCTCTTCTTCTGCGGTGGGTAGAATAAAAAGCCCCTCAAGTCCAGCCGGTGTGGCTCAGTGGTTGAGCATTGACCTACAAACCAGGAGGTCATGGCTGAATTCCCTGTCAGGGCACATGCCTGGGTTGCGGGCTCGATCCCCAGTATGGGGTGTGCAGGAGGCAGCCGATCAATGATTCTTTCTCATCATATATGTTTCTATTTCTCTCCCTCTCCCTTCCTCTCTGAAATCAATAACAACATATACATTTTTAAAAGGGCCCCTCAGAGTTGCCACAGCCTCGTCCCCAGAACCTGTATGTATGCTATGCTGCATGGCAAAGGGGAATTAAGGCAGCAGATGTCATTAGGGTTGCTTTTCAGCTGGCGTTAAAATGGGGATATTGTTCTGGTCTCTCTGGTGGGTCGCAGGTGATCACTAGGGCCCTGTAACATGGACGAGGGGAAAGGAACAGGAGCCGGAACAGGCGGTACTTGGAGATGCTGCCTTGCTGCCTTGAGGACAGGGAGGAACCTGAGCCGAAGCTCGCCGTGGCCTCTGGAAGTTGGATCAAGCCAGGAGACACCTTCCCTGGCGCCTCCAGAAGAGGGGAAGCCCAACTGACATCTCCACGTTACCCCGTGAGGCCATGCTGGACTCCTCAATTCCACGAGGAAAGAGAAGACATTGTGTTACTTTCAGTCACTTGCCTTGCGATAGTCTGTTAGAGCAGTCATAGAAAACAGGTCCTCTCAAAAGCCCTTTGCAATGTCATTGCTCAGACAGGGCTCTTTTCTGTCACCTGTGTGGGGTGAGATGTGCTGTCTGGTTTGGAGGGAAAGCTGCAGGCCTTGCTCTGTGTCCCCATCCCTAGGAAGCCGCACCCCAAAGGTCTGACCCCTCACGCCCTGGCCTGTGACACACCCTCCTGGGAGGAGTTGGCATAACAGAATCCTGTCCTTTGCCTGTAACATCCCAGACAGTATTTCACTTTGCCTGCACTGTGACCTGGAGACAAAATGGACACTGGACATTTCCTGCTTTTTTTTCCCCTGTTTCTTTTTATCATCATCCATCTTTGCCAAGTGGGCTGATCCATTCTGGTTTGGGTC
Source organism: Myotis daubentonii (assembly GCF_963259705.1). Classification (NCBI taxonomy): domain Eukaryota; kingdom Metazoa; phylum Chordata; class Mammalia; order Chiroptera; family Vespertilionidae; genus Myotis; species Myotis daubentonii. Next base: position 40,462,722 of record NC_081847.1, on the reverse strand, counting down.
TGGGGTTCAGGGTGAGGGAGGTGAGGAAGCAAACAGGAAAAAGAAGCTCGGCGAGTGAGTGAAGAGGAGACAGGGATTGCCGAGTGAGCATTCGTCGGCTCAGCCAGGGGATGGAGGGCAAGCTCTCTACAGCTGACTGGGGACCTCCCCCACACCCTAGACGTCACTTTCTTAGTCCGTGTGTGGCCCCCAAGTTCTGGAAATCATTCAGACTCCTGCATTTTGACAGAATTTTCAAGCAAGCAATACTTACGTTGAAAGAGCCAAATTAAAGCATTAATACCATATGCATGCACCACCTCTCATCTTTGCCACTCCGATTACATGTGCGCATACACACACACACACACACACACACACACACACACACACCTATCAGTTACATAGACTAGCTGAAGGCAAAATCCCTGTCAGGCTGAGGAGCCTGGTGGAATATAAAGAGCGTTTTGTTATGTACCTCCCAAGCTGGAGAAATGCAAATGAATTCAGGGGGGAAGGGTGAGTTCCTGGGAGCAGCACCAAGGGGTAGGGGTGCAGCTTGCTTATTCCATTCAGTTGCCCGTCCATCACCAAACTGCACCTGCAATTACCACTTCCCACCTGGGCGTGCACAGGTTCTGTTGATTCCATTTCAGGAACGCTCCCTCAGCCTACGTGTTTCCCAGAATAAAGAGCCTTCTAGAGCTCTGCGTTCAGATACCAAGGTGACACTCACTTGTGTTCTTGATTGTTTAAAAAAGAAAGTAGAGAAAGAAGAAAAAAAGGAAGCTCAAGACACAAAAGGAAAAGTGAGAAAATTCTCATGCCTACCTTCAAAGGAAGCAAATGGACAAATCTGGGAACTTTCAGCCTTTGTTGCTTTTAAGTATTGGTGAACTCAACCCCCACTAACAAGATACAGTAACTCCACCAGCAGCTCGCGGGGCAGACTGCCATTTTCTGCCAAGGCGGCTGGAAATCATTTACACCCCAAGAGCCTCCGTGGTGATAACAAGGTATTCAAAAGGAGAGTGAGTCTGAGACAATCTTCAAAAGGTTCCGAGTGAGACCTGCCCCCACCCCCTGGAAGGGGCCCCTGGAAGAGGGCAGATGCAAGCACATCACATCAGGTCGTTGAGACTGACATGATTTTCTGCACCTGTGTTTGAAGGTGCCCATCATTTCTGGGTGAGGGGCATCGCCTGACATGGGGTTGAAATCCAGCTGACAGCGTAGGTCAGGGAATCTGTTCCTTCCCTAGCCAAGAGCGAATGAACCGCACTTTCAAGAAGGCAGCAGACATTTCTTCATTCTGAGTTTCTTCACACGTGGTTGAGTGTAGTTCAGATCTGGGTGACCCAACAGTAGCTCCAATCTATAAAGATGGTAAACACAGCAAGTGCTATCCCATGGCCTCTGACTATATTGCAAATCTAAGAAACAGCGATGTGGTCCCAAGTTCCAGGACAGCAGATTAAACAATATCTGTGAGGCTCTGCTGAGAATCGGAATCACTTATAGAAATTTAAAAGGGCATTTTTATTAATAAGAGCAGTGGTCCGGAGGTACAGACTTAATCATACTGCATATATGCTCGTCTCTTAACATGCAATTGCCCAATGCAACTTTCTCAAAAATTCTATGAGGTGGCAACTTTGTTTTTAGAAATGTGGTAGAGAAATAAACAGTCATTCGCAGAATGCTGGTGGAAATATGGATGTCGAAGGTGCTGCTGGTGAGGGCTCAGAAAGCAATGGGGGGCGTGTAATTGGAACCGGGAGGAAAGGGGGTCTTGTTATGTAGCGGCCGGAAGCTTGGTGGACTTGTGCCCTTCAGCTGTGTGACAAGCAGGACTTGCAAAGAATGAAGCTGGAGATTTAGCTGAGGGGATTTACAAGCAAAGTGTTGAAGGTGCTGCCTGCTTTCCTCTTGCTGCTTATAGTGAGATTCCAGACAAATGAGGTTTATTGAGAGAAGAAATCTTAAGTATAAAGGATTTAGGACTTGTTGAGAAATGGGTGGAGGTGGTTGAAAGATACAAACTCCCATTGTATGGGAGAACATATTTGGCAATGATACAGCTGATAAAGGGTTAATATCCAAAATATATGAGGAACTCATACAACTTAACAAATGGAAGACAAACAATCCAATTAAAAAATGGCCAAAGGACCTAAATACTAGTAGACCCTTCTCAAAATCAACAAATGACAAGTGCTGGAGAAATTGTGGAGGAAAGGAAACCCTAGTACACTGCTGATGGGAATGCAGACTGATGCAGCCATTATGAAAAGCAGTATGGAGTTTCCTCAAAACATTAAATGTAGAACTGCCATTTGACCCAGTGATCCCACTTCTAGGAATATATCTTAAGAAACCAGAAACGCAAATCAGAAAGAATACATGTAGTCCTATGTTCAGAGCAGCACAATGTACAATAGCTAAGATCTGGAAACAGCCCAAGTGACCATCAGTAGATGAGTGGATAAAAAAGCTGTGGTACATGTATACCATGGAATACTGTGCAGTAGTAAAAAAAGGATCTTTTACCCTTTGAGACAGCATGGAGGGACCTGTAGAGTATTATGCTAAGTGAAATAAGCCAGTTAGAGAAAGACAAGTATCATGTGATCTCACTCATATGTGGAATCTAATGAAGAAAATAAACTGATGAACAAAATAGATCCAAAGACATTGAAGCATAGAACAGACTGTCAAATCTCTGAGGGAAGGTGGGGGTGAGGGGTGAGGGTGGCAAGAGATCAACCAAAGAACTTGTATGCATATATGCATAACCAATGGACACAGACAATAGGGTGGTGGGGGCCTGGGGCAATGGGTGGAGGCGTACTGTAAGTAAAAAGGGGAGCCCGGCTGGCGTGGCTCTGTGATTGAGTGTCGACCTATGAACCAGGAGGTCATGGTTCGATTCCTGGTCAGGGTACATGTCTGGGTTGCAGGCTCAATCCCCAGTGTGGGGTGTGCAGGAGGCAGCCAATCAATGATTTTCTCTCATCATTGATGTTTCCATCTCTCTCTTCCTCTCCCTTCCTCTCTGAAATCAATAAAAAAAAAAGTGTTTTTTTTTAAAAAGAAAAGAAAAAAGGGGACATATATAATAGTTTCAACAATAAAGATTAAAAAGAAAGATACAAACTCAGTTATAAGATAGATCCATTCTGGGGATGTAATGTACAGCATGGTGACTATAATTAACAATATTTGAAAGTTGCTAAGAGTGTAAATCTTAAAAGTTCTCATCTCAAGTGAAAAAGTATATGTTTATGAGGTGATGAATGTTAACTAATTGTGGTGATCATCTCACACTATATACATATAATTGTATGTAAATGTATACAATGTTTTGTGTCCATTGCACGTCAATAACACTGGGGGGAAATGGGGCTGTGTGGTGCTAGATTATGAAGTGTGGTCAATTCCAGGTAAGAGTTTGAATTTCCTTCTGCATAAAGCAAGGAGTCTCTGCAAAGGGCAGTAGTAGATGTGAATGGGCTACAGCAAAGCCAATGGAGTTTTGGAATAAACCAACCTCCATCTCCAGGCCTTGGTTCTGACCCTAGAAAGTAACAATCAGTATTTAAAAGGAGGTGCTGGTGTGTTGGTCTCAAACTCTTGGGATATTTAGACTCTTCTTGAGGCTTTTCTTCTGCCCAGAGCAGATGCTCCAGTTCAAGTGAACAGAAGGTCTTCTAGAAGACAAGCAAGACCCCTTTCATTGTGCTTCTCCAGCAGGAAGAGAGTGTGATTGCAAGGCTGACTATTAAGTTAGGATCTGGAAGGCAGGGGACTGAACTATGGGCTTCGGGTCCCTCAAGTCAACACCCCTGCCTTTGGGATTAAGAGGGATCTTGCTGGTGGTTTATCACTTCACAAATGGTGTGGAGGTGGCAAGGATTAGTATCAGCATTTACAGATTAGGACACTAAGGCCTGAAGCACTCAAGAACTTTTCCTGGGGACTCCTTTGTATTAATTTTTAGAAAAAGTACTTAAATTCAGTGGGCTTGACTCCAGAGAACAAGCTCTTAGTTACAACACACAATTCACAAATATATATTCATGGAGAGAAGGATGGTTTTTAGCAAATTTTTCATCTTTGATACAATATTTGACATGGACCTAATATTGTTTTTAAGGCACCAGGCTGTCATGGTTGGGGAAGCTTAATTGAGACAGGACCATTGAGAGAGATTTATTTTCCGAACATGCTGTTACTTTCATGTACTTTCTGAGCACTTACTGTGTTTAGAAGCATCCTTGATACTCCCCTAACAGCCCACAGGCTAGCCAAGAGCATAATAAATGTCTGCACGGGAACCTCCATGGAGTGGTTTCTCCATGGACCCATGGAATGAGTAAGACACAAGCTACGTTTCCTGCATTTCGCTCAGCTGAAAGGTTGAGGAGTGTGCAGTGACTCCAGGAAATCAGAGATCAGTCGACAAGTCATATTTTTTCCTATGCTTGTCTTTCAGAAGGAAGAGAGCAGGGTGAAATAAGGTGTACCTGGAATTCAATGGACAATATTTCTCCAGGGCACATTTGTGCTGTGTCAGTTTTTCAGTTGAAGAAATTTAGTTTCTGCTTTCCCTGTTTACTTTCCCTACTTGCTGAAAGAGACTGTAAATTCACAGTAGCAGATGGCACTTTCTCAGAAACACAGTTATGCAGACCTATAGAGCACAGGGTGGAAAGCAAGACAAAATCAGCATTAAAATTCCATTTTAAAAGGACAGTGTCCAAGTGTAGCAACATTGCCTAGTTCCACAAATAAATAGGCATTTATTGAGTGTCTCTTTGGCAAAGGCACCATGCTATGGTAATCTGCTGGTACAAAGGGAGAATTAAAAAAATGAGAAAGAGGAACAATTCCTCTCTACAAAAAAACTTACACTTTTATATGTAAGATGGACATATCAACCACCACCCATCATCCTATATAATAAAAGCCTAGTATGCTAAGTGTCCTACCGTTCAACTGTTAGACCAGTCGCTATGACAGGCACTGACCACCAGGAGGTAGATGCTCTGACTGGTAGGTTAGCTTGTTGCTGGGGTCTGGCTGATCAAGATTATCGAGCTGGGCCGGACATGCCCTAGAGCCCTCCCAAGGCCCCTCCCCAGCCCCAATTGTGCACTGGTAGTGTCCCTCGGCCTGGCCTACACTCTCTCACAATCCAGGACCCCTCAGGGAATGGCAGAGAGCTGTTTTTGGCCCGATCCCTGCAGGCCAGGCCGAGGGACCCCACCCGTGCACAAATCTGTGCACCAGGCCTCTAGTTTAAATATAAGTGCTAGAGAGTGGTACACTATAGGCTAAGAATTAAGAGTGTGTAATTTTGTTTAGTGGTTGCTGATAACAGAGGCAGTAGAGAGAAAAAGGAGAAGTTGCATAGGGTTGATTCTTGTGTAGTTAAAGCACAGGATGTGTGAGTGATTCAATGTTGGGGGTTTAGTGTGCAAGAGTGGTGACATTAAGATGGAGCAGCCATGTTCCAAATGTAAGACATTGCCTCAAAGGAAAGGAGAGAAAGCATGGAGGACTCACTGTAAGTTCTTGACAAGAATGGTGGGGCCCAGGAGCATTTTTTGCATATGAAGCTCAGCACTAATATTATTTCATCCCAACATGATATTTGCTTACAATCAGCAAGTCAGATATTAAAGCATGAGGTGAAATGACTTGCTGGAGTGCCGAGAATGATGAGGCTCTTTGATGTCTTCTTTTTATATTTGATTGATTGATTGATTCAACATTTCCTGTGTGGCTATGACCAGATACTGTGCTTAGCCCTGAGGCCATTTCTCTCTGTAGCCCCAGTAAAATAAAGAGACAATCTAATGTTTTCCACTGAAAACCTGGTGGGATGCAGCATCATGGGGTTCAGCACCTTTGTTCTTGTTTCCCAAGGTCCTCAGAACTGAGGTGGGGCTAGGCTTGGTACTCAGTGTCTAGAATATCTATGTGACAATTCCCCCAGTTTAGAAGTGAACTTGGGTCTCTGGCCCATTCCTTCTACAACCATTTAAAGTTCTATTTTCTACCTTTCTCCCAAACATCCACCCATAATGTGTGTTTGGGATTTTTATCTTTCTGACCAGTTGGTTGTTTCTCACTCTGGTTTAGAAAGCAAACTTGCCTTAAAAGGGGGGACTGCAATGATGTCATGGCAGAGAGGGCACCTGAAAGGGGGTCCATGAAGGAGTGAGCTCTCCAACCAAAGTACAGCAAGGGGCACCTACTGAAGACTTGGACTTCATATCCTCCGTGATTTGAGAACCCCGAGGGCTCGCTCAGCATTCCGCAAACCCGTCCTCTTCTGTTGTTCATCATAGCGGTTCTGTTTCCTATTTGGGGCATATTTATTTTCCAATAACCAACAGAGCTATTGTTTTAGCAACTTCCTGTGTCTCCTGTCTCGCCAGGAGGATATGTGGAGAGTGTGCCTCGCTCTGCAAGGGCACTGGGACTGACCACAGTATCCATTGTATATGATTGGAGGAGGAGAGGGAAGGATTTGCACATCCCAAAGAGAGGTAGCATACACGGTCCAGGCCTCGACGTCACGGGAATAGAGGAGAACCCAGCAGAAGTTCTGGGAGGCCAGGCTTGGCAGGCTTCATGCTTGCTGACAGCGAAGGCCTTTATGGCAGAACATCTTAGAAAGTTGGGACCCTGTGAAAAATGACTTCAGGAAGTCATTTCAAGGAAATAGAAAGTCTTTGCTGACTCAACTTAGCAAATCCCAGATGTAGCTCATCTCTTAAGCCAAAATGTCAGGGCTCTGGTAGCAGATAGTTTAAGCATCATATTTCTTTATCTTTAAAACACGGGATAACATTTCCTTCCCTCAAACCTGGTTTGAGGCTTCTTGTTTGGTCAGGAGCGGTAATGGATGAATACCCCTGTCTCATCCCTGTGTTGTGGAACAGAGAGGACGTGGGATCACAGAATATGGGAGGCAGAGGGGACGTCGAGTTAATGCAGTTCAAATTCCTGATCTTGTAGATGAGTGAATAAGGCCAGAAATGCTAGGTAACTTTCTGAAGGGCACACTTAGGGACAATGTGAGGACGAGAGAGCAGGCTTCCCAGCGCCTGGTCAGCCTGTTTGATCAGCAACAGCCCTGCTCTCCATATTTCTTGGCGCCTGGGATTCTCCTCCTGCCTGAGTTACTTCCCAGCTAGGAAAGCACTGCTTAGTACAAGAGTGGCTTCAGGCTCTAAACTGACTGCCTTCCCAGTAACTGAGAGAAACTTTCAACTTATACTTAATTAATACTTGGTTATATTATTCTACTTCTAAGACAGTGCTATCCAACAGAAATATATTGTGAGCCCCCCACCTGTTATTTAAAAATTTTTAATTAGCCACAATAAAAAGATAAAAAGATACAAGTGAAATTAATTTAATAATATCCTTTAAACTCAGTCTATCTAAAACATTATAATTTCAACAATATGATCAGCACAAACTGTTATTGCTGAGATATTGTACATTCTTAAAATATTAACTAATAGGAGTCTGGTGTCTATTTTGTTTCAATAGCCACGTAGGCTAGTGGCTACCATGTTGGGCATCATAGCTCTAGAATGAACCCCCATCCATTTTGTGGTTTTCACCAAACCAAGCTGAAAGCAGGACTTCAAATTGTTTCAAAGAGAATATTTCCTAAATCAAACCCCCAAATTAATAAGCTGCCTAGAAGATGTAGTGTAGAAACCAACATATTCGACTTTCTAGTACATTTACATAATGGAATACTATGCAGTAGTAAAAAAGAAGGGTCCCTTACCCTTTGAGACACCATGGAGAGCCCTGGAGAGCATCATGCTAAGTGAAATAAGCCAGGCAGAGAAAGACAGTACTACTTGATCTCACTCATAAGTGGAATCTAATGAACATAATAAACTGATGAGCAAAATAGGTCCAGAGGCATTGAACAGACTGACATATTTCAGAGGGGAGGTAGAGGGAGATGGGAAGTGATTAACCAAAGAACTTATGCATAACCAATGGATACATAACCAGTGTGGTGGGAGCCTTGGGTGGGGCAGGGCCTGGGATGAGATGGATAATGGGATGGAAAATTAGGGGACATCTGTAATATTGTCAACAACAATAAAAATATTTTAACTTGCCGAAACCGGTTTGGCTCAGTGGATAGAGAGAGCGTCGCCTTGCGGACTGAAAGGTCCCAGGTTCGATTCCGGTCAAGGGCATGTACCTGGGTTGCGGGCACATCCCCAGTAGGAGATGTGCAGGCGGCAGCTGATCGATGTTTCTCTCTCATTGATGTTTCTAACTCTCTATCTCTCTCCCTTCCTCTCTGTAAAAAATCAATAAAATATATTTTAAAAAATATTTTAACTTTATTTTTATTTTTTATTGAATTTATTGGGGTGACATTGGTTAATAAATTTATATAGGTTTCAGGTGTACAATTCTATAATGATGTCACACAATTATATTGTATTGTGTGCTCAGCACTCCTCTGACTCCATGGTGCATGGCGTGCCTATGGATTTAGCACTCACACAAGAATAATCTGGAAGCGTCAGAGAGCTGAAACCCCATGGAACAACCCTTTGCCAATGGGAGATAGAAACCACAAAATAAATGCTTGTCCTTTCTGTCTGTCTGTCCATCAGGTGGCTGGCTCTGAGCCTGACTTCCCAGGGCTCTTCAGGAGTCCCACATCCAGTGACCATGTCCCACATGGTGGCCCATCCTCTAGTGCACCCTTGTTTTGTCTTTTCTTCCTTCTGATTTTCACTCCCTCATTGTTTACCACTGCTCTGTGTGGACACATTATACATGAGCCACCCCTAACAGGTCTTGTCACAGGCCTTCTGAGGGGGCATCCTGGCTAATGAGGGACCCTGTCCTGACGTGATCCAACAGAAGTGGGCTTCAGATGCCAGTCAGCCCAGCAGTTCAACAGAGATGCACTGAGATTGACTGAGGGGGTGGGTGGCATTCAACCATGACAGTGTGTGAGGGCTGGGGCATTGTGTGTGTGTGTGTGTGTGTGTGTGTGTGTGTGTGTGTGTGTGTTTGAGGTGCTGGACTTAGAAAGGAAGATGCTCCAACTCTCCTCTGTCACAAACACCTGCTGGAGATGAGCCCCTTTGCCTCAGTGGGAGCTTAGTTCTCCCCACTAAGAACTCCCTTCTTCCTGCAGCAACAGGGACTCTCAGGGCGTTCCATGGTGATGAGCCAGATCTCTCCTATGCTAACTGACTTTGCAAGGCCAAATATGGCTGGACACTGATGGCTTAGGCTTATCAATGTTTCATGTTTAAAATGTAGATTGTGAGCAAACTGAGGACTGCATGTAAGTAACCCCACGGCATTAGCGTGGGAATGGACTCTAGATACCCTATCCAGAGTTGTTTTGTCCATTAGCATAATGTCCTTGTGAAACACTGAGGTGTTTGGGTGCTCTCAATGAGGGTTCAGGGAGGAAGAGAGATGTCGGTGTGTATGTGTGTGGGCAAAGTTTAATTTTTATAACATATGCCCAATGCTAAGGGCCATTGCATGTGGTCCGCTGCCTCTGGAGTAAGAAGATGCTGTGGGCTTCCCCTACTGGTGAGCAGCTTCTCTTTGAGCTACTCATGTGCTTCTCCAGGGTCAGTCACTGCTGTGTCAGTGGCCTCATCAGCTCTGGTCAGTTTCTTGGACATCAGCTTGGCCTAATGAGACTTCAAATCAGAGGCCACATTAAGCAGTAGTAGGAGATCTTTCTTCAGAACAGTTCCTTCTAGATTTCTTACTTACCTGGGTGTGGGGTAGCTCTTTTCTACCTGCAAAGTGACTGGGAGATGACTGATCACAGCGCTTCTAGCTTTTCCCTGGGTTGTCAGCTCACTCAAACAGGTCCTTAGTTTTCCCCCAAGAAGCATTAGGGCACCTTAAATATGCAAATGCAATGCACTTGCCACAAGAAACAAAGAGCAGGGTCAAGTACACTAGGTGAGATCCCCTACTCATTTTATTTTACTTAAATGAATAAATCAAGCCTGCTGAACATCTGTGGGCCTGGATAACATGGCCGCTGAAAGTTGTAAGGTGGGTAGGAGCCCCTTCAGAAGTGGTGTGTAGACTGGGTGGGAGTTCCCAAGGCAGCTTTTATCTGGATTGTTGGATTGACCTGCATGGTCATTACTGAACCACAGACCACTCTAAGGCCCAAGCAATAATTGCCCCGGAACCATGATTAAAGAGTGTGTGGCTGTTCACTTATAGGAAAAGGCACCATAGTCATGCGGTTGAACCCAGTCTTTGCTGGCTGCCTATCACTTTATTAATTAATATATATTTTGGCAATTAAATAAAGTCACGTTAAAAAAGATAAATGCTGACTAGGAAACATAAGAAAAGCTTTTTAATGTTAAGAATTGCTTAAGTATTCTCTTTTAGAAAAGTCTTAGAAGTATGTAAAAAGAAATGCATACATTAGAATAACTTTGAAACTGCCTCTAGCCTGTACGTTAGACTAAACACATAGACATTCACTACTGTTTTCCCTCTGTTCATCAAAAGTTCCACTTGTCAAAACAAGAAAAAGAGATGAATTTATCATTGTACTAAATGTAAAATGAACTGGAAGCCACAACTTAGCATATGTCCATCTCTCTTATAAAAGACTCATGAATCTTTAAAGCAAGATGGGTATTTTTTTTTAAATCAATGCTTAACTGGTTAAACAATGAGGTCTAATTAGTCCCAGGTGACAGGCTTATTAATTTCCCAAAAAGGTTGGTCAGTGTCTCTTTCTTCTACAGCCACAGGTGCATCCCTAGGCTCTGTCAGTCATCCACAATGTACACAGCCCCAGGCCAGCTTCCATCAGGCTGGAAGCAAATCCATCTCCTCTTCTAGCTAAATATCTCATATTAGTAGCTGCATCCTACTCATGGCATCACCTTCACACGGCAACGATGGCACTTTTGTTCCTGCAAAACAATTGGGTACTCTACTTACCCTGAAGTTTCCACTAACCTCGTTAGAAATTGGAAGGGAGTTACTGCTAAGAAAATATTACATCTCAAATTTTATGTGATTTTCAAGTTCACATTTGACATCGCCAAGCAGGGAAAAATTTCAAAGTGCCAATGCTAATGTGACGACATACAGAGATCGTGGATGTGACAACCACATAGCTCAAAGTCCCTGAACCACGCCGAGTCTGTACTTCTCTCTTTAGGTGAAGTTGGAGTGTGAAAAATCTTGTTTACTGTGCTATGACCGTTACTACATTATCAAAGTCAAAAAAGTCAGCTGAGCATCTGTCTCTTGAGGAATGAACGTGTTTCTCATGGATTTACAATTCAGTTGTTTTATTTCATGTTAGGCTAAACGTAACTAGTGCAAATATATCCTCCACTTGTCAACTTTCTATGTAACCTATTGCAAATAAAGTGTAAATCCATTTTAGACCTAGCCTAGTAGGTTTATTACCAAATCTCTTAGAAAGGCCCTTTCTATAACTGTTAAAATACAATTTGGACCCTAGGAGGAGCATTTTATTAGGGTACTAAGGCAGCCTGCAGACTATGAAGCCTCAGCAATTTGAAGAGCTCAGTTTCAACCCCCAAATCCCCTTCTTTCAAGAGGCCGCTGGGATCCCTGACTTTTGAGAGAAAAGACATTGCCCCAGAAAGTTTGCCTGAAACGCTGGAAGAAAGGAGAACTTCTTATCCCATCCCCATCCCAACTCCAAAACAGAGCATGAAGAATTTTCATCTTTATGGCTTCTTCCTCCTAATAGAAATGAAACTCTTTAATTAAATCCTTGGAAGGCATGAACCCTGAGTTTCACCATATACCACACTGTCGGTAGTAGAGAGAATTACACAGGGGAGGTTGAGAGAGAATGAAGGACCGACCCCTCAACCTGCCTCTTTTTTCTGATTTAATAAAGTTTCAGCCTCCTGAGCCCACTGTGGTTTTCCTGAACCGCACAGCTGTTGCACAGCTGGCAACAACCTAGATGAATGCTGATCTTTGGCCAGAGTGGAATGAAGGACTCCGTAGAATGGAGCGCCAGTGCAGAGTCATTGAGAACGTCTGGTGTGTACCCCCATGGAAGGCGAGAAGCCCGAAGAAGATGTACTGGACCTTAAAAGGAAAGAAAAAATCTTCAAACAGTTGGCTTGGGAACAAATACATGAAGAAATTCACCAGAAGGCTTCTCATCTTTCATCCATTAGCCCCAAACCCAGGCAGTAGCAGTGAGAGAGACTAAAGGACTAGACTTCATGGAATGTGTATGTTGGAAAGATAGTCATTGACGATGCAGGCAGAAAACATCAATTCTTGGAATAAAGTCTCCAAGATGGCAGGGGCAGGTGGGCCCAGAGTATTGGTTGAAGGCTAAATCTTGAGTAAGGAAAGGTATACTGCTGCTCCAAATAAAGGGAAAGGAAGAAAGAATGGGCATCTAGATAAACTCATGACTAGTTTCGTTTTTAGTTGGAACTCCAGACTTGTTAGCTCACCGATCATTCATTCATTTACTCATTGGAACAATACTGATTGCCAAATGTTGAACTACATGCTTGGTATACACCCTGGCTCCTTCATAACCCTTCCCCACGATCAGCCATGTCAAGCTGAAATTTCCATGAAGATTCAAAGCATGCCAGAAAGTATGCTTGCACCCTGTGTCCCATTTCCTGAGATCTAAATCAGCCCCAATCTAGTTGTACTAACATTTGAAACATTTCCCCCTGAGACACATTTTCATTCCCCGAAGCCTTAGAGACTCCATGGACCCAATGCTTTGCGTGTAGGTTTTGGGCCACGGCCATATTGCCTTTTTTTTCTAATGTAATGTGAGACCAACAGCTTCGCCAAGGGGCTCCATGTTATTCTTCCCTAAAAGTAGCAAACTCTCAACTCCTTCAGACTCTGCCCTCTCCAGGCTTTCCAGGGCCTGCAGTTAGCCAGTTCCTTCTGGAAATCTCATCGTTTTACACAATGTCGAGCCCTGATGGGTGGAGAAGCAAGAATGCTTTCAGTGGTCTTGTTTGCAAGCCTTTGATGTTCCTTCTAAGCCATATTGTGTCCGTGGAAACATTGGTCTGAGGCGACTCTGGCAGTTCTCTTCAAAACGCACAAATGTCGAGTGTGTGTTTTTAATGGCTTCAAATAATTGAAATAATTTAGAAATAATTAGAAGTAGCAGCTCACTAAGTCAAGAAGGCCGAGTGCCTGGATGGCCACGGTCTTGATGCTGTGCCTGGGACAGTGTTGGGAAAGGGATGCTTAAGTCCGTGGTGGTTCTTGGCGAAAAATTCCAGCCTAATCCAAGTCAGCTGCTCCCTCTGTGGGGCAGATGCCCCTGCAATGGGTCATTAGAAATTAACTAGAGAGGCACGTGGTTCCTGAGGAAAATAACAGTTAAATACGAATGCAGGAATTAGCATATTAAACATAAACACACACACTAAAAATAGTTATTTTTTCAAACTAGGAACCTATAGAAATGAAAGCCAAGCATCCAAAATGTTTGGTCTAAGCAAGTTCTCCAGGGGCACATAGGGAGGGTAGGGAGCTATAGAGAAGGGAAGGAGATTTCCGCAATCATGTAGGCAATGGTCAACCAAGGATAAAAGGTGTGGGCATGCTGTCAGCGCATTAAGATGATAAAAAAATTCCAGCAGCAGAAGGAATAAAACAGTTGAAAGATCATCAACATACATCAGAGATTAATCGAAATAAAAGTTAAGAAGGCTGAGCCCGGGTTATCTGCTATCAGTGGGACTTGTTTTAGCAGGGAATTTCAGAGGATTTGTCACCAGATAATATGGACAGAGAGTTGTTCTTAAGTCTTTAAAGGGATATAGCCAAATGAAGTAAGATGATTTTTAAGATGGTTTTACTGTAAGATGATTTTTCTTTTACAGCGACCCATATTCAAGACAAAAAAATAAAAAACCATATATGTATCAGAACATCATGTCTTTTGCAAACAAATATGCAAAATATATCATCACTGTGCTTCATTATTTTCGAGCTTCAAAGAAAAATCTGTTTGGGGCTGTTTCTTGGAGAGAACCAAATTTGAATTTGAGCAGCCCTGCTCGCCAAATGAATTCATCCTTTCAATTATGTTAGAAGTTAGAAGGACACACAGAGGGGGGGGATTCAAATCCTGATTCTGCTTGCTCCAATCAATTTACATTCCTTCCATTTTAGGAGAGCAGCAAACACTTGGATATTCAGAAAGTCAGCTTCACCAGGAGCTTGAGTTTCTGAATTCTCGACAATGATTATAGGCAGTTGTAGCTTTTATGTTTTTTTCATTAATAACAAGGAAGAGCCAATTGAAACAAAACCAAAAAATTCTCATATGGCTTTCTCTTTTCCTCTTTATGGAATAGACTACCATGTTCTTTTGCTTTCTATTCATTTAATATTTTGGTCAGAGGATGGACAATGAAGTAGGGTTTTACTCTTGTCTACTTCTCACCCAGTGTGAACATTGGGCTCTTATTGTGATGGATTCTTCTTTATTTCCTCTCAATATGCACTTCTGGTGCATTTTTGCTCTATGTCTTTCCCAAGAAAGACCTCCACACACACGTGTGATTTCACTTTCGTAGGGTCTTGGCCCCCAAGGTCTTCAACCCTCAGAGTCATCAGCAGAAGGAGAAGGAGGGCTGGAATGTCTTAAGATGTGACAGTCACCTGGACACTTTGTTGATCTTCCAGAAGGGTGTGGTGCAAGGAAAAGGCCAAGTCAGACTGGCCAAGGCCCTATAAGTCAGAGAGCCTGGCCAGGCTGGGCTGGGCTGGTAGAATGTTTTAATGGCTCGAACTACCAAAGGAAAACAACTTGCATGTAATTAGAGGAGCCACTCTGGCCAGGGGCTCCCTGCTGCATCCCCTGTGCCCTAAAAGACTCTGGAGAGACTTAAAATGTTGGCCCACTGCGTTCCAGACCTCCATACCCTCTGGAACTCAGAGGCAGCACACTGTAGCAGTTAAGGGCACAGATTTGGAATCATGTGGACCTGAGAACTAGTCATTCATTCCAAAAAGGGCTCTTGAAACTTGTAGAAGGGACAATAGGCTTGAGAGCCAGGCCTCCCAATTTCCAAGAGCTGGGTGTTTTGGAAAACAAAACACCTGAAGAAATGTGAGCCTTCAATGGATGGTCTAAAAAAAACACTTTGGAAAGAAAATTGGTAAAGGGCTCAACTAGCCTGTCTGCAAAGACCAGACAAAAGTTGGCAGAGCTGAGGGAGGAGGAGCTATGGAGAGAGAAAAGACAGCTTGTGAGTGGTTTTTTCTCTGAGAAGGGGTCCTGTTCCTTGCCCACTATCCCAGGGAGGGGGTGGAGGTGGGTTAGAAAATGGAAATCCCAGATGAGTGGCCAGGTGACTCATTGCTTGGATGCCTGAAGGGATACTGGGCCTTGAAGAGCTCTGAATGTCAGCATGGGATACAGAGTAGAATTGCCAGCCGACCAATTTTAAGCAGAAAAGGAAAAAGGGGTGTGAAAGTGCTAGAGCAGTGGGGATAAGGGACCTCTCATTAGGAACCTGGACAATAGAGGTTGCCTGTGGACTGGATGTGGGTTCTTCCTGGTCCATTGCCTGCATGCTGTCAGCCACCCAGCCAGGGGGAGAGGAGACGAGGTGGCACCAACCCAGAAGACACTGATATCAAATCAGAAAGCACTGAGAAATCACTGAAGTGTCTGAATTTACCCCAATATCACTAGATTAGATATTTTGGCGGTAGACTAAATGGGGAAATAAAAGATAATTTCAGTTCATTTATGAAAAAATAATCAAATTTTAGTGTTTATGTACCCAAATTTGTGACTTGCAAATTTTGTCCCTGGTAAAGGACAGTATAGTTAACCTTTGGCAGAGAGCAACTAAGACTTTTAAAATAATCACTAGAGCTAAAATTTTGTAGTAGAAAGATGAGGCGAGAGCTTGGAGGTTTTGTGACTGATTAATGGTGAGAGCAATATTCAGTGAGAAGAAATAAGGTTTTGACTTTGAGACAATAATAAGGGATGTAAAGTACAGCATAGGGAATGTAGTCAATAATCCTATATAATAAAAGCCTAATCTGCAAATTGACCAAATGGTGGAATGACTGGTCGGCGGGGGTGGGGCTGGCGAGTGGGTGGTGCCAGGCCAGCCAAGGCGGGTGCCAGCAGGCAGAGGGAGTGGATGGACATTGGGGGGTGGCGGCGACCAGTGGCAGCAGGGCAATGGGGGGCGGGGCCGGCTGCTCACCAGCCAGCAACTTCTCCTTAAGGCTCCCAGACTGCTAGAGGGCACAAGCCGGGCTGAGGGACCCCCCTGAGTGCATGAATTTTCGTGCACCGGGCCTCTAGTATCATAATAACTAGGTAGGGTGTCAGATGGGTACTAGATTTACTAGGGTGATCACTTCCTAAGTTATATAAATATCCAATTGCTATGTTGTACACCTGAAATTAATATAACATTATGTCAAATGTAATTTAAAATAATTTTAAAATAAAAATTAAAGAGAGACAAACATAAAGAAAGAAAAGTATGAATTCAAGACACACCCTAAGTACTTAGAAGGATGAAGAACTATTTTAATGTAGAGTACAAAGTGAAGGGACAATTCAAATACTGGAAAAACCTCAGCACGTGGAACAACAGTGGTATCATCAGGGAAGGGCAGAAAAGCAGGTGACAATGTGAAAGATGATGAGTTTGTCTTTTAAGTAGAGTATGAAGTGTTTTTACATCAATTAAAATAATCAGAATAGCCATGTGAGGAAGGCAGTAGCGTTTGGTAGATGCAAAGATGGATGTACCAACTTGTACATGAATGCTCATAGAAGCCATATTCACAACAGCCAGAAAGTACAAACAGCCCAAATGACATCAGCTAATAAACATATAAGCAAAATGGGGTACCATCTATAGAGTGGAATATTATTCATCCACAAAATGGAATGAAGACCTGATACATGCCACACCATAGACAAACCTTGAATGCATTATGCCAAGTGAAAGAAACCAGTCACAAAAGGCCACATGGTGTATTTATCTGAAATGTCTGGAATAGGGAAATCTATAGAGACAGAAAGTACATTAGTGGTTGCCAGGGGTTGGGAAGGGGAGTGACAGCTAATGTGTATAGGATTTCTACTGGTGGACAAAAATGTTCTAAAATTGATTGTGTTGATGGTTGTACAACTCAGTGAAGATACGAAACAATGAATTTACACTTTCAATGGGTGAATTGCATGGTATGCAAATTATTTCTCAACTAGGGGTCCAGTGCATGAATTCGTGCACTTGAAAGGAACTGTGGGCCATGAGGCTGCCGTGGGCACAGGAACAGGTGTTGGCCCATCCTCCGTGCCCCTGCCTGGACCCTTCCTCTGCAGCCCCCAGTCCCTTGTCTGTCAGCAGCTCTGCTCCCACTGCTGCCGTTCCCACGTGCTGATGGCGAGGAACAATTGGGGCCAGCACCAGTAGCAGGTGCGAGCAGGGCTGGCGCTGTCAGTGGGTGTGAGCAGCGGCTGCTGCCATGAGGGGGAAGTAGAGAAGTCCTCGGGGCTATCAGGGCCGGCAGCCTCCACTCGCACCCGCTGAAGCACTGAGCGATCTGATTGGCATCGGGCGCTAACACGTGCGAGCAGTGGCTCTGGTACTGGCAGTGGGTGTGAGTGGGGCCAGTGCCGGCAGCAGGTGTGGGTGGAACAGTGGTGCACGCGAGCAAATAATTTTCAGTAACCACCAGAGGCTCGCCCTGATGACAGCAACCAGTGCACTGCCTTGGCCTGGTGCCCCTGCTCACCTGCTCCACCATCCTGCCGCGGCCAAAACCCGCCATGTTCTGCACTCTGCTGCCAACACCCGCCATGTTCCGCACGCCCCTCCTGGTGGTCAGTGCACATAATAGCGACCGGTTGTTTGGTTTTTTGGTTGTTCTGCTGTTTGGTCTATTTGCATATTAAAGATATATATATATATTAGAGGCCTGATGCACGAAATTTGTGCAAGAGTAGGCCTTCCGTCCCCTGGCTGCTGGCACCGGCTTCCCTCTGGCACTCAGGACCCGAGCTTCCCTCCGGCCACTGGCAAGCACCCGGGCCCTGGGCTTCCCTCGCAGCCCTGGCTTCCTCTGGAAGGATGTCCAGAAGGATGTCTGGTCTAATTAGCATATTATGCTTTTGTTATTATAGATAGATTAACTTTTGTAAAAAGTGGATGTGCAAAGTGTAAGCAGTTTGTCCAGGCTGATTCACTAGTAAAGGGGCAGTGTCATTCCTTGATTTGCCCAGAGCTGAACACAGAGAGGCTCAAGAGCAATTTCAGGTCTGCCTCAAAGTGCATTACTTTTGAGACAGATCAGGTGGGCATTTCCATTTGGCCTACTTTAAAAAAAAAATATATATATATATATTATTGATTTTTTACAGAGAGGAAGAGAGAAGGATAGAGAGTTAGAAACATCGATGAGAGAGAAACATCGATAAGCTGCCTCCTGCACGCCCCCTACTGGGGATGTGCCCACAACCAAGGTACATGCCCTTGACCGGAATCAAACCTGCAGGCCGATGCTCTATCCACAGAGCTAAACTGGTCAGGGCAATTTTGGCCTACTTTTAATGTCCACTTGGCCAAGTTGGTACCAAATCTGAATTCAAATATATAATTGCCTGGACTTGCACCTCGAGAATATAAGACTGTCACCATCTGGGCCTCCATGGGATAAACAGAAGTGAAACTTATTAGGATTAAGGGTTCTTTGGTAAAATAGATCAGATGACTAGATTTGTAAAGGTCAGGGAAAGAGAAGCTGTCTTATGAATAGCATGCTCTACAAAGTAGAATGTCAATTCTAGGCTGGATGGGGTGGTGGAGCCCCTATTTCTTTTGTTGCAGATAATCAGTCTGAGATAGCATGTGTTCAGTGACTTGCCCAAAGCCACACAGGCCACTTGAACTGATGTTAGAAACAAGGTCTAAAGACCTTTTTTAATGTATAGTGTTCTGACTCTATGCTATTGGGGGACATTTCAAAGTTTTTCTGAATTGCTGACAGAAGGTTTTTACATTTACCATCAGAAAACAATACCCCGATTCAGAATTTGCAAAAAAGAAAAATAATAAATGTGGTTAAAACAATTGCATTATTTGAAAAGACAAAGGAAATTCTGGTCCTATAAATACTAAAGATCAATAGATTCCCTATATCCCATAGTTGTTTTCATTTCCCGTTACAGTAAAACCATCTTGAAACACTAAACCCTAAACATAGCCTGTACATGACAGCAAAGAAACTTTTAGAAAAAGAATAAATTGCTGAATTCAAGCGTGGACTGTAATTTCTTGACATGGAGTGGAAGCAGATGCGCCCAACTTAACATGTCGTTATTAAATTCATTTCCAACTGGCACTTTCTTCCCCTTTTGTGGGAGGAAGGGGTCTTGGCACAAAGCTCTCTTTCCTGTTAATCAAGCAGCCCTGTTTTTGTCTATGTCATGATAAGTTAATTGTGGGTCATACATTCATTATGAATAAAGGTTTAAGCGATAGACCGAAGTTCTGGACTTTGTCTCAGCTACACCTGGTTTTTTAAGACTGTTAAATAAGTTGGACCACCCCTTCAAAAGCTATAGGATGTAATAGCCTATTGTATCTTTAGCACCCCTTTAGTACCCCTTATTAAAGTAGAGTATAAACTTGCAAAAGGCAAACATCTTACATGTATCGAGGATCTGTTTGGGGCAAACATAGGCTGGGTCCATTGGCCACCTCATGGCTAATCTTTGTAAGAGCGACACAAGTTAGATGTTTCGCTCCTGGGCTGGAGGTGAGGAACTGAAGCTCTGGGAAGGTAAGGAACCTGTAGTCACAGTGTGATAGCTCTGGACAGTGAAACACCAGGGCTCTCATTATGCATGGAAACATGGAGACCATCTAATACCCTCCCTCAGTTTCCAGTAGAAGGACCGTAGTGAGGGAAGGTAAGGGACTGCCCAACATTGCACAGCCTGGCCAGGTCAGGAACTGAGGTTTTCTGGGTGAAAGTTGGGGTGAGACCTCCCTGTGGTTTCACCTGGAGGAGGATGACAGGAGGCAAGAACTAAATGGCCAAGAATGTCACTTTTCAAGTTAAATGAAGATGCTCAAAGTCCATGCTTGTTGATGTGTTGATATGATTTGAAGGCCTATTTCTAGCAGAGTGAGAGGAACTCTCAGTGTCCTCCATGGTGCACTCTGAGGGGCCAGACAGGCAGAGAAGCATGACACAGTGAGCAGGGGCATGACTCCTGGAGCATGGATGTCTATTGCTACTGGCCCAGGGGAGGTAAATTTATTTATTCATGATTCTTGCTCTTATCCTCTTATATAGAACCTTCTGTGGTAGGGAAAGAACATTGGAACTGTCATTATAATGCCTAGTTAGTGGATTTGGAGCTTGACCCAACGAACTTGTGTGACTGAGGGGAGGTGACCTCACCTCTCTGTGACTCAGTTTCTTCACCTGCTAAACAGTATACTCACCCACCTCTTAGGAATGTCCCTGTATATCAAATATGGCCACAACTCATATTCCTAGTATGGTGGAGGTTTGAACTGTTCCATGCCAGGTCCCTGAAGTATTTTCCCCTCTTATGATTGCGATCATGTGTTTGTGAGGCTGGTGGGCTGTGAGGAAGCCCACGGCTGGAGAACTTTGAACAAAGCTCACGTGGAGGTCAACGCACCAGGTCTGAGTTTATATGGATCCTTTGAAGACCATACTCTAATATTCTGAACTGCATATTAAATACAGGCCAAAGGGACTTGGACCTGAGATGGTGATATATGAACACTTAAAATATATATAAGCCATTACAAGGAATGGTTTAAATGGCTAATAAATTTGGAACAAATACAAAGAAATACTTTTCCATTCAGAGTGTGGTCAACCTGTGGAATCTACAGCTGCAGGAGGTAATTGAGTCAAATGCCGTGGGTGGATTTCATAAAGAGTTGGTGTGGCAGACAGCTGCCTAGGCAATGCAAATTGTGTTGTTAAAATTATGCACTGGTTAGGCATTTACCATTGTAGTGAGGGGACAGAATCTCCAGCACTGGAAGTACAAGGGGGGGGGGGGGTAGGGCCGCGGCTATTTTTACCAGAGAGCCCTTTATTTGCCAAAGTACTTTCTCACATTATTCCTCTGAAAATTTATAAAAGAGAGGGTGTGTGTAATGTCAACTTCTCTACGTGAGTGTGTGTCAAGATGCACGGGGTATGCTTGTAGTGTTCCTCAAAAAGAAAAATGATGACTAGTTTCTTTTTACCTCAGGTAAGTCCAGCTCTCTTGTAATTGAATGCTTCCAACTAAACTTTCCAAATCAAAGATTCTTCAAAGCAGCCCAATCACCTTTCCCCAGATCGTTCTGTAAAGATGGAAGCTCAAATCTCTTTTTGCCTTTAAATAATTCTCATGGTTCATATGGCCATGAGTGTAGTGACTGGGCCATGAGTATAGTGCCTGAAAGGGTTTTCAGGGGAGCCTGGTCCTCCAAGCCCATCTAGAACCTTCTTGAATCTTTCAGAAGCTCTCTGGGATTGCTCCAACTCTTGATCTATGTATGTTCACATAAAGGAAATAGGAAAACAGAGAAAGTGTCTAGAGATGTGTGAAACATTTTCCTTTAGGACTGCATCGGGCAGATGCATAAAAAAGAAAGATCCAAACCTTCTGCTTTATAGATGAACTGCTGGTGTTCATGAGGACACAGCCACCCTCTCCCTTTCTGAGTATTCTTGTCCCCGGCATTAGCAATCGTTGGGAGTTGTAATGATGACAATGCAACTCTCCGGAGTATTTTGAAAGGCATGGATTGAAGGCTTGAGGTTGGCTCCCAGCCTAGAGACTACACAAGGTCAGCCTGGATGCAAGTGTTGGCATCTGGGTCCAGGTTGTACAGTCCTGTATAGACTTGTATATTTTAAAATGAACACTAATTTCTTTCACTGGTCCAAGGGGAGTCATGGTGTCAAATCCCAGGAAATAGGGCTCTTTAGCTCAAGGGGAAGATAGAATCCACAATGCTTTCAGTCTTTCTCTAAATATAACCCTGTACTGACAGACACCTCTACTCATTGGGTTAAAAACCAGAGAAAACTCATGAAGCACTACAGATCCTCAAAGACAAATGATGGACAAACCTGCCATCATTTCAGGTCAGTCAAAAACTTCAGTTCATTTGCATATGTCTGAGTCAGTAAAACCAGAAACATATTTTTTCAAACACATTTCCACCCTCCTATCATTTAAAAAATTCTGTGTAATTTAAGGGAAATTTAATCCATATGCTTTTGATTTGTTTACACTACTATCATCAAAATATGTTTTTAAAGAGCTTGTGGAGATCCCAAAAGGCTCCTCAGCCTTTTACTAGTAAATGAGTCTTTTAAAGCTTCCCCCTACCCCCTCTCTTAGTAACAGGAGGTTGCATGTTGGCAAGGGCAATGAAATTGAAAATGAAGAGGTTTGTGCGGGGCTCAGAATTTTAAATCTATCACTTCTGCTTGGGGTTTGAATTCTAAAATCCGCTCCTGGAGACTTGTTTTGTCTCCGCATTGTTACCATCATGAGACTAACCGGGGACTTGTTCTCTAATAACTGGATGTCCAGAGCAAGGCCTGGAGAAGCTTCTTTAGAACACTACAAGAAGAAAAGATGAGGATAATGTACACATGTTCCTGCTCCTTTCAAATAAAAGAAAAAAAGGGAGAAAGGAAAAAGGGAGAAAGATGGAAAAAAGAAAAGGAAGGAAGGAAGGAAGGAAGGAAGGAAGGAAGGAAGGAAGGAAGGAAGGAAGGAAAGAAGAAAGAAAGGGAAAACCCATCTCTAACAACCCAAAAGGCCCCATTCTTCCCAGGCCTAGTGACCCTGTAAAGTTATCCCAAGAGAGTACTGACATTGCCATATCCCCCTATATTTTGGGGACTATTAACTTTTCTCACAAAGCCCTCTGTATTACAGAAATCATCGACTCTTAGGGTTGGAAGGACTTCCTATTTTATGGATGAAGAGACTGAGACCCAATTTACACAGTTAGTGAAGAGCAGTGCTGGGAATAGAGCTATTTTCTGATTCTGGCTCATTCTTTCTTCCTCCCTGCTGTGCTCTCACGCACAAGTCCATTTACAGATGAGAAAATATAAATGATGGGTAGAATGATACTTCTTCAGGAGTAGATATTCTATCTTCTTGGAATCCTTACATTGTCTAGCATCATGACCAGCACAAAAGGGGAGCTCCATCATTAACTGTTGGGAAAATGCATAATTAGAGCCACGTAAACTAGATAAAGAAACTCAGAAGTGAATATCCACACACATGAATACATACACACATTCTTTGGCATCAGGAATTTGGTTTCGCTTGAATTACACAAGTCTCTTTTCTCTCTCTGATTTTTCTGTCCAACCCTATTATCTATCTTTGTCAGGTATTTCAGGTCAAGATATTTCCAGGATGATGTCATCAGCCAATTTTTCTTTCATATCAGAAATCAATGTCTTTCATCCTGTGACTCAAATAAGTGGAAGGAAAGGAAAAAAGAAAGCTTACAAATTATCCCAGTATTATTCATAAATGTTCCCTGGCTGGGTGTCCACGTGGCTCTGTCGTTTCGTCTCATGGTGGGAAACGGTTGGACGGGAGCACCCAGCAAAAGCCTCAGTCTGGGGTTTCTATGTTGGTAAAATTCAAACTAATTAATTGGTCAAAAGCCTGTGAACTATATGAGTTCACAGATTTGTGCCTATGCTGAGATTTTTTTTGTTTGTTTTGACCCAATAATGTGTGTGTTTCACTGAAGCCTTCCATTTTTTCTAGGTGGGAGTATTTGGCCTTTAAGAATAGTGTATTTAAACACTGATTATTTACCTTTGGAAGAAATTGGCAATCCGAGTACAATTTTTGCTTTTCTTGGTTCAGCAACAACAACAAAATCCCCCCAAACCTATTTAACAAGTCAGGTGAAAATTAGGTGGTGAGTATCTGTTTGTCTCTCTATTGAGATATAAATAGATGTTATTTCCACACGTTCACATGTACCCCAAATATACATGGAGTAAAATCATTCTATAATAGGGAAAAGTCTGCAGGGGTTGAAGTTTCTATGAATTCTAGGAACCACCTATGTAAATGGGAGTGGTTTTCCTCAGAAGGCCAGACGAAACTGGTCAGATCAGTGGTCAAAGAATATTGATCACAGAAACAGAGCTTGGTAGGAGATTTTGAGCTTTAGAAGCAAGAGCCTATCTCTACTGATGTTTCTATGGCCTTATTTCCCTTTACTTTAAAATATTCTATAGTTAAAGAGCACAGCTCACTTAGTTCAGTATTTCCACAAGTTTCTAAAGACCCACCGAAGGTGCAGGCCCCAAGCCAGGCATACTAAGTCAGCATTTCCTGGGGAGAGGCCTGACTGAAAGCAAATTCAATAAGTCTTCCAGGAAGTCTGTATCATCAGGGAAGATATACTGACCTAGGACCTGTGCACAAACCCCAGTAGTTAGTGGTCATGCTGGGTGGACATCAATCCCCCCTCATCCTAAGCTGTGTTCTCCTCACTTTGCCCACGTGTCCTTGGTGAGCAAAATCGAGCTTCTAGAAAGAGCTATGAGAAGGGTTTAGGAGGCTGAGGTTCTGGCCCTGTGTGTCCTTGCACAGTGTCTTCAATCCTCTGAGACTTGCTATCGCATCTGTGTAACTTAGAATTACAGTGGGGTCTTAGAGGCCTTTTCCAGCGTGCTTGTGGGAAGAGACAACTGCAATGGCCCGTATGTTCCGTAAAAGCAGAGGCTGCTTCTGTTCGTCTCTGACTCCTCAGCGCCCGGCACATAAAAAAGCTCAATAAATGTTTGTCGAAGAAAAAGACCATATGAATGTAACATATTGAAATGTGTGGTCCTCAATACAAAACCCTTTTTTTTTTACACTTTTATCTTTTCCAGGTTTCTATGTGTAGCAGTGATTTTTATAAAAGTAAATATCTTGTAACAGTAGTATTGTTATGGAGACCCAAGACGTCCTTGGGTGTTTTGCTTCTCTGGCACATCCTTGAAAACTCAATACCTCTGGATCTGAGTAATTTAAAAATGAGTCGCTATCTTTTAAGAACCCCTAGAATAGAAGCCTTTTACCTTTAATGTCCAACCCGAAATCCTGGGACCTTTAAGTCACATCCTCTGTTTTCTTGAAAAAAGAAAAGCAGACAAAGCCGTTGTTTTCCATTTAGCGTTTTCACGTGTCCTGGGGAACAGACCATTTCCAGGGAAGTATGTTACGACTTAAAGCCTTACGACTTCAAAATTCATTTAAAAACCCCGGGAGGTCAGCCCATCCTCTGCGAGGCTGCTTTTAATTCAAACCTCCTGTGTGGATA
This sequence comes from Myotis daubentonii, assembly GCF_963259705.1. NCBI lineage: Eukaryota > Metazoa > Chordata > Mammalia > Chiroptera > Vespertilionidae > Myotis > Myotis daubentonii. The sequence continues at coordinate 40,437,295 of NC_081847.1, read as the reverse complement.
CAACACAGGTGCAGGCTTTAAAGGAGTCAGGAAATGAAGCGATGGAAGACATCAAGGCACCAGCCGAAAACATGACTTCATGGCTCGCGGGACGGCTGGAGCAGGAGCAGAACCAGAGGAGAATCACATGCGGGTAGAATTCGCCAGGTAGAGCGAGCGGATCGATAGGAATTCTCTTCTCCATCTGGTCCGCACTGAGTGGCTCAGGGGATGATAGGGGGAGGATGAAGAGGGGTGCAGAGGGTGGGCGGAGGTGAACCAGCCTGGATAGGTTGTGAGGCCCTCATGAAAGCTCTGCACTGGCTTAGTCTCAACCATTTTAAAAAGAGGTGAAACTCCTCAATGCTGCAGCCTCTGGCAGGTTTGTTTTTGTTTTTGTTTTTCTTTTCCCCCTATATTTTGAGAAATGAATATAATCAAGGAAACAAGGAAAGCCAATGTGTAATAATTTGCAACCGGTGTGTGTGTGTGTGGGTGGCTATAGGAAGGGGAGGGATCTCTTGCTTTAGTATATGGTTCTGTGCTGTGATCATTTGGCCCCTTTTCAGGATTTTAAGTAAAACATTAGAGATGAAATAGTTAGCATCAGGGTTGTATCTGAAAGCCAACATTCGTGACTTGTCGTTGGGTTTGTTACGAGACCTGTGGGGATGTTCTTTGTGAACTGAGCGTGTCAGGAACACTCCCAGAAAAGATCAGTATACCTTGGAGACTTCGCAGAGACCACCAGCTTATGTCAGACATAACCTTTCATGGGCAACGATGAAAATAAAGGTTCAGCTAACTTCGCGACTCACATTCCAGGAGAACACGTTGGAAGAACATCTGAAAGCCACCCCCCGGCACCAGAAAACACGCCCTCTTATCTCCATTCCCAACCTTTCTCCTGGCTGTCTACACAGCACTGACCTATCTCCAGTCCATCCCTTTCCAAAGACTGGAATTAATGCATTTACCTGTGCACATTTCCAGTGATTACATTCTATTGATAATTCTGTTATATCAATTAGAATATAACTACCTAAAGGGAAAGAAATATGCCCATCCTTTTACTTGTACCCAAGCATCTGCTACTTACAAAATATCCCATATGAGCTCAAAATATAGTTGCTGATTTGACTGATAAAAAAAACTTTGTCTGATTGGAGATTCTGCCTGGTTTAAGCATTCAGAATTAATCACATTGTTACACTTGTACAAATGCCCTGAATGGGCTCCTGAGTTGCAACTCCATTGACAAATCTTTCAGAAAAGTTAAAGCTGAGAAATTGGCTTAGATTGAAGACATCCACCTATAAAGGGGTTATTCTAGTTTGCATGCATTCTCTATGAAACTGATGGCGATAAGATTATGTCTCATTCATCTTTGAAATAACTGGTCTAATGCTTTACTAGTATATACCAGTTATAAAATAGAATTGGGAAATATTTAGATCACTTCAATTTCTGTTGTAGCTTCTGTCTCATTCATTCTCTTTGGCTGAGATATAGACTAAGATTAGACTGAACCTTCACTTGTTTATTTCTGGTGAGCCAGGTGTCCTTCTGAATGCGAAGAACCATAGGTCTTGGGGAAGCTGATGCCTGTGCACCTGAGTGTGCTCACCTAACCTGTCCCTTCATTCATGTGTGTCTTCACTTTCCCCTGGCCAGTTGGGTGATAGAAGTCACCAACAACCTAATTGCATGAATGAAACGAAGAGCAAAGATAAATAAAATACAGAGTATCCTCTCCAAACTAAATGAACTAAAGAACAATTGTAGCCAACATAAGATAATTCACATTCTAGGTCTTTGTGCCGCCCACCCCCCCCCCCCCCCGCCCCGACTCCTAAGCCATTCCTAAAGTTTAGAAGAAAGATCTCCAAGGGTAAAAGAGAGTGGAACAAGATGCCCTTCAGACCATCTGAGGAAGTTAGCAAGCTTTGCCATACCTTAGACTAAAATGCACTGGGGAGGTGGTTATAGCAAGGAAACCATCTGTACCCTGAAATACTGGTTTTTAGATTAAAAAACATTTTGCTTGTTGGACAGATCAATAACATCCACAGATTAGTAAGTGCTCTGGGTGCCTTATTTCTAAATGGTTCACAAGTTTGGGGTGGCAGGAAAAGAACGGAAATGGTGGTCTACAATTTGCGTGTATGAAAATATCACATGCTACTTCTGTTTTGTGGGTCTAGAGTCCAGTGGTGGTGAACCTTTTGAGCTCGGCATGTCAGCATTTTGAAAAACTCTAACTTAACTTCTGGTGCTGTGTCACATATAGAAATTTTTTGATATTTGAAACCATAGTAAAACAAAGATTTATATTTTTGATATTTATTGTATATATTTAAATGCCATTTAACAAAGAAAAATCAACCAAAAAAATGAGTTCGTGTGTTCGCCATCACTGGTCTAGACATTTCTTTTTGGGCTCCGGTAAGTGGAGATGTGAATTAATTGCAAGGCTGAATCCTGCTTAGTAGTGGATAGAAGATTGCAGGATTTAAGGGAAATGCCAGTGTGCAGACACCTCCCTCAGCGTAATTATTAGCAGAGCCCATCATACAAAATGCAAATGGACCCGGTTCTCAACACCTCCATGACTGCCCTCCCAATCCAAGCCATAGTCACATTTCATCTGGGTGATTCAGTAGCCCCTGTAATAGGTTTCCCTGCTTTTCATCTTGCCTTTCCACCCTCATTTTCAACACAGGAGCCAAAGTAATGGTCTCACAATGAAAACGTAAATGTGTCAAGCTCCAGGACTTCCCTAGTGTTGCCAGATAAAATATAGGATGCCCGGTTAAATTTGAATTTTAGATAAATAATGAAAAAAATGTTAAGCATAAATGTCTCAAACGTCACATGGGCATATTTTCCCTAAAAAAATATTTTTGTATTGCTTTCCTATTACTGCCATAACAAATTTCCACAAACTTAGTGGCTTGAAAAACCCCACACGTTCTGGAGACCAGAAGTCCCAAATGGGTCTTAGTGGGCTAAAAATCACGGTGTTGACAAGATTGAATTCTTCTGGCGGCTCATAAATGTAATATATAAGCTTATATGTTATGTTGATTGTCTCTATTTACACCTACTCTTTGTCCATCACAAAAATACACATTTCAAGAGAATTTCATTCCCTGATGGACCTCCTCAGCCTAAAGAGTCTCTAGCACATGGAGGTGCTCAATAAGTGTTTGTTAGATGAATGATTGAATGAACAAACAAACATATGACGTATTTCTGCAGTTGAAGAAGTTGTAGCATATCTTTGTCTTACTGGGTCTAAAAAGTATATGGTTGCCTTTATATTCTACATTGAGGTGAAGCTTAAACAAGCCACTCTAATAAACTCATCTAAAAATAGGAGTGATTCCTGCCTTGTGACTTATGGGACTCTATTAAGGACCACATGTGATTAGGAGATAAGCAGCTACTATTGCTTTTCAACAGCTGCCACTCCTCTGCTCTTACACTTTTAGGCAGTTCTGAACCAAAACTGTCCCATTTATCATTTTAGTTGTTAGGCTTGGTGCTAGAGCAGTGGTTCTCAACCTGTGGGTCGCGACCTCTTTGGCGGTCGAACAACCCTTTCACAGGGGTCGCCTAAGACCATCTTGCATATCAGATATTTACATTATGATTCATAACAATAGCAACGTCAAAGTTATGAAGTAGCAACAAAAATAATTTTATGGTTGGGTCACAACATGAGGAACTGTATTTAAAGGGCCAGAAGGTTGAGAACCACTGTCTAGAAAATTACAATTTTCATGTGATCTTTGTGATTAAATAAACACTAATAACAAACATGCCCCAAGAAGTAATTTTGCAGTCTTCTACTTCTGTTTCCCTAAAGTGTGCAGTACTTCTCTATTACATCTACGGCTATGGCCTTTTATAGATTTGAATGGAACCATTCTAGGGAATTTAAATAAATCCTTTCCTTAGGGCCACAGGGATTGAAGGAGAATTGGTAGGGAATGAGAGGAGAGAGGACTGATGCTTTCCTTCAGTATAAACCTTTCTAAGAAAATAATGCCCTGTGCCTGAATTCCAGATCAGATCAGGTCACATACAAGTCTTGTTAACTGCATATTCTGAACCAACATTTTTAATAAAATGATAATAGGGCTTCAAGAAAGGCAGATTTCAAAATAGTCCCAAACAAAGGTAACAATGACAAAAGATAATAATAGAAGTTTCTGGCATACTTGAGTCTCTCAATAAATACTTGAATGAATGGTGAAATGAATGCATCCGTGAATAACAGAACTGAACAGTGACCCCAGGGGTTACCCCAGAAAGTGAAGCAGCTGTGACTCTCAACATGGGTTGTGTCTTGCCTTTGTTGTAACTTTTGATGTAGATATTGTCTTTTATCTCAGGGTATAAACACATCAAAGCCCTTTGGCCCAGATAGTTTTTAGAATGCAGACAATAAACATTTACATAGACAAGATGCCAGCTTTCTGAATTTTCCATGATTTGTCTTAGAGTCAGAAGCATGTTAGAAGAATAGGTTATCTTTTTCTCCTGCTGACCTGGGAGACAAGTGATGGATTGATTGCCTGATAGGAGATAGAAAAACACTTCTGTCCAAGTCACCTGTCTTTCTCTCCTCGTCCAGCCAACCAGATGGCTCCCTTCTCCAGATTCTGTAGCATTTAATAGATTCAATTTGGCATTTGACCCTAAATTGCATTCTATGATATGTTTTCTCTCCTAAAGTTTAAGTCTTGGGTACCCAAAAAAGACTGGACAGTATAGAGTTGTGGAAAGATCTTGGGCTTTGGAGAGTGAGAGACACAGGCAAATCCTGAATCTGCTACTCAGTCAACACAAGTGAATGCTTTTTCTGCATTTATTATAGGAGTGCATTGTGTCTCAGATCTGGAGCCCAGAAGTCTGAAATAAAGGTGTCAGCAGAAGCCTCTAGGGAAGGAGCCTTCCTTGCCTCATCAAGCTTCCTCTAGTCCCAGGGCTTCCTTGGTCCAGTAGCACAACTCCTGTCCCCATCTCCATCTTCACATGGCCTCCTCCCTTGTGTCCACATGTCTTCGTCTTCACACAGCATCTCTCTCTCTCTCTCTCTCTCTGTGTGTGTGTGTGTGTCCAAATCTCCCTCTTCTTATAAGGACTCTGGTTGTGTTGAATTAAGGCCTATCCCAATGATCCCATCTTCACTTGATTACATCTACAAAAGCTATTTCCAAAGATAATGTCACATTCACAAGTTCTGGGGGTCATACCACATATCTTATTTTTTGGGAATAAAATACAACCTAGTCCATCTGATTGTAGAATTCACTTTTTTAATGAATTCTCTCCTTGAGGTACATTCCTAAAAGACTTTACTCTGTGGTAGTGGATAGACTCTTGAGGGACTCACTCATCTGAGAAGGGTTCCCATTTAGGTGCATAAATTCTGATCTATTCCATTTACCACCACCAGGTTTTTGTAGACACTATTCAAACCCACCAACAGACTCCATTAAACGAAGAAAATGAGCCTGTTTCAAATTTTGAGTTGGGATTCCTTCCTCTCCTAAATTTTCACAAAAGTGCATTGGCCCCGGATGGTCCTGGAACAAGAGAAAGCAAGGGCTTCCTCCAGGGCCTTAGTGCTCAGAGACCCACATGGGCTGGGGCGGTGGGAGCCAGTAGGCTGCTCTTTCCCAGGCAGGGAGCAAGGCATGCTGAATCGTCAGCGTCTAAGCTCTGTAGCCTGGGCATTCTTCACCTGTCTCCTCTCCTCTGGGCACAGATCCCTGCCACTAGACTGCTGGGGTAGCCAGACTGGAATCTTTTAAAAGGTTAGCAAGTTTGTCTGTTGCCATCTGTCTTTCTCTCTCTGTGTGTGTGCTCACTCATGATTCTGTACAATGTGCAAATTTAGAACTTACTTGGAACAATGCTGAGGGCACAAACCTCAGCTCTGGCTTTCAATCACCTGGAGTCCAGGGGCACAGGGATTCCCGAGACGTGTATATCTTTGACATGAGTAACAGGGACACGATTTTATAGCAACCACTTTGTTCAAACCCTTAAGTTTTCTGTTGATGAAATTGAGGAACACAGAATTGAAGTGCGTGACCCAAGGTCACACAGCTAATTAGAGGAAAAGCTGGCCTAAGTCCTCGGTCTCTCTGATTCCCAATCCAGGGCTCTCTTCAATAAACTAATGAATTGGTCCGTTTTATATAGCTTTTCCTCTTTCAAAGGGTTTTCAAAGAGCATTTCATCTTTTCCTCCCCACAACGTCGTAATAAGAGAATTGATTTGACTCCATTAAGAGTGGCTCAGCATACAGCATATGTCCTTTCAAGGCAATCTGGATTTAATTCTGCAAATGTTCTCTCTCAATTCATACATGTTTATGTTTATTCTTCTGTACCTTTGTATTGTGTTCAGGGTGAGCAAAGTTCAGAATTTGTTTTCTACTCAATAGATGGTTTTGGTTTCTGATAAGAAGTCTATGCTCTCCACATCTTCACTGAAGTTATTTTAGCCGAATACCTCAAGGCTTCTCCCGTGTGTTTATGACTGGCGGTGGCTGACTTTATTACTGCAGAATCCTCTACCTCCATCTCTGTTTCTATGCTCATCTTTATACCCCTGGTGCTTGTTGCTTTTGCCTTTTTTTTTTTTTGCTCTGCCAGAAAGTATTAGAGAAGAATGTAGGCTTTGGGTCATATACCTGTGGGTTTGAACCTGGTGCTGCCACTTACACATGACCTGTGTGTTCTCACATGTACAAAATAAAATGAAACAACAAGGGATATGCAACTTTTCTTAAGGTGTTAGGATATTTAATAGTGTCACAAAGGTTGAGTGCCTGGCACATAGTAGGCATTCAACAAACACTAGCTTCCCTCTAAGAGACCACACTCAAAGGCTGTGCCAATGGGCCATGCTCTGTTTCTTCAGCTAAGGTTTGAGGTTATTCAAATTATGAAACAATAAAGAGAGGCACACACTGTATCAGCATCCAGAGCAGTGGCCTTGACACTCACTGAGTTCAGTGAGAATGGGGCAAATGTATGGCAAACATCCCACCCCAATGACATGGTGCCTGAGGGGCTCTTCCAGCTCTGGTACCACAGGGTGCTCCTGGTGTTGACAGTGGAAATAATTGTGACACTAAGAGAGAGACTTGGGGATAGTTGGGACACTATGTACCCTTCACTGAAAGAACGTTGCATTTGTTTCACATCTATCATATGCCGTGCACTTCCTACTGTGTGCTTCCACACCTTATCCCATTCAGTCTTCGGCAGAACCCTGTAATGTGCATAATTATAATCCCATTTTTTCCAGTGACAGATTTAAGGCTAAACTTGTCTTAGTGGCCTATACAAGGTGCACAACTCATTTTGTGGCAGAGAGAAATGTGAATCCAGGTCTCACGGTCCATGATGTCTCTTATGAAGGCTGGGCTGAGCAACATGCAGGTGGGGCCCACATAGAAGGTTTAGGTGCAAGGGTCCAGGCAAATCATGGGAGTCCCTTCACCTGAGTATATTAGCAGATGGCTTCCAAGAGCCACTAGAAGAAAGGTACTGTATCCCTTTTTGGGCATTTGTTTTGGAGGATAAGCTCCAGGGGGAGACATTATTGGCTAGGGGATTGAAATCCATGAGGCCAGGCATCCCTGTTGGAGGGCATGGCGAGACGATGCTTAGAGCAGGCGTTGCTGAGGTTCCAGGAGATGCACCTCCCTGAGCAGAGCAAGTCCAAGCGGCTGGTGCTCAGCTTTGTATCCCTCATGACTTGGAAACGCACCCAACTTATCTCCAGGGAGGCAAATTGGACAAAATGGCAGCCACTACTCAGAAATGAGAGAAATTGATTATGCATAATATTTACTGCTTTTAAAAAGTGATTTGATTTTTCATTCCATGTAGGTAATTAATTTTTCTTAAAGATGATCCTCTTTGGTGTGTTTGCTTCACAGAAAATTTTCTGTGAGATATAAGAATTTATATGCAAATTTCTTCATAGAAAAGTAAACATCATCTCAGGGTTATCTGCTTGTACAAAAATCGAATCTTTATAGAGAGTTTTGGAAGAATCATATTCTAACTTGATGTTTTACTTTTCAAATGACCTATTAAAATATTTTCTAATGCATCTGACCTTGGTAATTTTATATCTTTAAGATCTCGCAGTTGATAAATGCTGACTTTAAAAAAATCTGAGTTATGGTAACTGTGAATGTTTCACTCCTTAAACGTGGTAATCAGTGTGGGGACAAGTATTAGGCTGAATCAAATTGTATTCAAACCACTCACTTAAACCACCACTGATTTCCCTGCAGCCCAAGCTGGTAATAAGTTACACCCAAGTTAAGGAAACCTTCACTCTTGGTTTGTGGAGCTCGGCTGCAGACCAAAGCGGGGCCTGAACCTCTGGGTCCAATGGGTGTTGCCTCTAGATGGACCATGTCTATTGAGCTTCTTCATTAGCCCAGAATGAGTGAGTTCATATTTTTCTCTACCCAGGCAGAAGCTGTTCAAATCTCAAAGTAGAAAAACATTTATTTTTCTTGTTGTGACTTTCTTTTGTTTCCATTTTATCAAATACCATCTGGAAAACATGGAGAGATATATTGTGTGTGAGGTAAGAATGTGTTCTACATCATCCTAGGAATGAAGAGAGGGTTTAAAGCACAGTGCAGGATAAATGATGGGATGAGCCAATGGATTTTAACAACTAATGGTAGCACTATCAGCCATTTCAGGATATTCCCTAGAATTGTGTGTGCATTCAGATGTTTGTGCTTTAATATTTTTTGGATTTTAGGGTTTTTGTATATATATATATATATATATATATATATATATATATATATATATATATATATATATTTGAAAATACATAAAAATACCATAGTAATTAAAGTCAGGCAGGATGTATCATTCCTGTACAATTTACACAGCAAGCGACTATGTTATAGACAGTTGGCCTAGAGATTAACCTACGCTAGTTCTGTAACTTACATGCAAGTGCTTCCAAGTTTATATAATTTTAACCCAAGTCACTCCTGGGGATTTAAGGAAAACAAATGATTGTTTTTGATACCACTATGCTATATTGGTGTGGTATTTGTCCTCAGCCAGTAAGATACTTTTGCCAAATGTATCTCTAAGGGGTTTGAAAATTAAAACCCACAAATTTCTTAGAAAATTTTGTTTTGTAATGGCCACTGATTAGAAAGCGCAAGACAACCACTCTCTGGTTGTCCCATGGCATACCTTCAATTAGCAGGACCGGGACCACTTCCTCTTTGAAAGATCACACCCTCCTTGGGCTTTTGGAGTCTGTGTCGTGGGACGTTTGGGGGCTGAGCCTGGGTAGCCCTGTGATTATTAGTTCTCCGTGTTCTTGGGAGGTGTTGGAAGTCAGCTGGCACCCTGCTGATGGAGCTGCTGAGTACAGCATCGCGTCGACATAATTTCATGATGCGTTTGCACTGAGGGCTTCGGCGCTGTTTCTGAGTGAGGTAAGCACTTTCGGAGGCAGTGTTGACAAAGTTACCCGCGTTACAGGGACCTCTGTGTACGTCTCCTTCCTGGATGCCCTTCTCTCTTAGTTCTCCCACCAACGACAACGTCTAATGTGCCTTTTTGGTGCTTCTTGTTCAGTGATTCAGTTATAAACTAAAATATAGAAAAGCAGGTTTTCTCTTGATATACCATCAATGGTGTAAACCAGAGAACTTCCTACAAATAATATATGAAATATTCTTTGCCTAGATGATGGAGTTTATTGGTCTCATTCAATTACTTTATAGGTTTCAATTATCTTGGGCCACTCTAGCTTTAAATGGATTTCTTACTATTCATTAATGAGAATAATATAGTTTTTCCTACTTTTATTTGAAGAACTGCCCCTTCAATTAAAATCCTTGAAACTTGTGTGCATAGTGGGGAGATGGTGTTATTATTACAGCGATGTGATAGCCATGTTGCATTAAAGTGATCACTGCCCCAAAAGTAGAGGCTGATTTTATACCAAAAACACTGAAGTCAGTGGAAGAACCAATGTTTCCCTTTGTCACGTGGGTAGCAGGTATCTTTCCTCCAGTCTGTACTTTTCTGGTGGCAGATTGACGTTGCTGGTGCCTGGGAAGTCAGCATCTCAGTCCCACCACTTCCCGGTCACTGTGTGCACATTACGAATCGCTTTGGGCTTTGTCTTCTGTATAAGATCAGTTCCTCTCTCTCCTGCGAAGGTGAGGTTTACGTGAGAAAATGAGTGGGAAAGGTCTGGCACAGTTGTCAGCACTTATCTGTCACTTACCTATCCATGTTAGTTCCTCTTGCCTCTAGGAAATGGTCCATATGACTATGTTTGAGGGCCAACGGGAAGGAGCCTTCCCCATGGAAACTCCCTCCGTCCTGGACACACTCACCAGGTGTATCGTCACTGGTGTACACACCCAAAAGTCTTCTCATTACTCACCGTGGAGCTGGAAATGCTACACTGATGGTCTAGCCCTTTGGATGATGGACTAAAATTGTATGAACATTTAGCAACAGCCCTTTCTTCTCTCTGGGGAACTAAACTTCAGTGGTCAGGCTTGGCTATATGAGCTATTTTGGCCAATGGCATGGGAAGAAATGTGTCCCTTTTAGACAAAGCCCAATGAGCCACTTAGTGCTTTGCCACACTCTCTCTCCTTCTGCCACAGTGACATGCCAGATGCTAGTGAGGGCCAGCCTGGGTTCCCCAGTGAGGGTCACCTTGAGAGCAGAGCTCTCTTTGCCCCATTGATTCACACTGGACATGCTGTGTGAGTGATAATAATCCTCTGTAGCTGTGAATCCCTGAGGTTTGGGGGTTGGTTGTAAGCACAGTATAACCCAGTTATCATGATGAAGATGGTATGATGGTTGTTAGGCCTTTGTGATAATGCATTCAAGTCATCCTGGGAAGAGTATCAATCCCAGCCTCTACCACCTGATATCCTAGAATGGGGCCGGATGAAGAGATCCAGAGAGCAATTGGTGTGACCGTGACACAGGAAAGGAATATAAAGTGTAGAGGAGCCGAAAGGAAATAGGAGAGGCTGTCAAAAACAGACTTGGCACGCTTCTTCCAATGGCCCGTTGCCGCACCTGAAACAGAGCTCCCTGAGAGGGACCAGGAGGCACACACTTCGTAAAGACCCTGGTGGGGCCAAGGAAATAGACAGAGGGTCTATCTTCTAGTTTTCATAAAATCCAAGTCCCGTGGTTCTCAAACTTTAGTGTTGTAGTCACCAAGAGGGTTGTTCAAACTCAGATCACTGGGCCTCATCTCCAGAGTGTCCAGTTCAGGAGGTCTGGGGCGGGGCCCAACAATTTCCACTTTCTGTTCCCAGGTGATGCTGATGCCATTGGTCCAGAGACCATCTTTTGAGAATCACTGCCTTAGTCCCACCAGGTAAATGAGGGAGCCCCTCCTTATGATGAGAGGGAGACAGCTGAGGAGAAGTGGCCACCTTGCTCACTGTCATTGTTCTCCAGGTGACTCCTGGCTAAGCTGCCCTGAGCTGGCCCCTGGAACCTTCTGCCAAGGAGTGGAAGCGACAGAGGGCACAGGTAGGCTTTCCAAAGTGTCCCTCCACATCATGTGGGGATGCACCGCCATGTCACATTCAGAAATGTGATGAGGGTAGTGAATAGACAACTTCAGAAATTTTAGGCATAACAATTCAGAGCGCCGAAGAGCTTTTTCTCCAATTCACGCGCCACCAGGCACGTGGAGCCCTAGAGCGGAGGGCATGGAAAGCGATGTTGTTAAGGAGCCCCGAGGAAGCATTAGGAATACCGAATACAAGAAGTCTGTGTAAACACAGACGAGATTAAATGAATTCTACATTCCGTAGGGATAAAAATACCATGCGAGTTTCTCTCTCTCGGTTCAGCAAGGAAAGAAATCACAGAATCTGTGAAAATATTTAGGTAGCTGACATGGCCAATGCAGGATTGTACTTTTTTCCATTTGTGGTTTGGGAACCAGCAAGAAAAAGAAATCTAATCTAAGCTATTGCACAGTCATTAAGAGGCACACAGAAACAGGAAACGAACTACTTATTAAAAATACAGAATTATGTCAAAATAACTTAAAAATTGTGAACATAATTCAGAGCCTCACAAGGCAAAGTTCACTTTGGGATATACTATGTGCAGTGATCTAAAAAAGCACACAGCTTCTTGTAAAAGGGATGAAATAACTAAATGTATATTTGATTACTAAGCACATTTATTCTGTGGGAATGACAAGACTATGCCAAACGAGGAAAGTTCTTACCTTCGAACCAAAACTAATTATGTTTACAGGTGAAGAATAAATGTGCCTCTCTTTTTCAAACAGTAACTTCCATTCTGGTGTCCCCTCTGAGTCTCATGGTGTTCTGCCAGCATTAGATTTCCATAAACCTAGTAGAATTGACCATTTGAATGGTACTTCCATGTAAGTAAAATGTAAAGGAAACTTCTTTGTAAATAAAGTGAGCAAACACTCTCACTGGTAAGCAAACGCTTGCAGGAAAGAGTATTCTAATGTTCTTTGCAGAGAACTAACGCAACTCTCCACATATTAGCAGCTCATGGTCACAGTGGGATGATGGGCACCTCAGTGTAATAGACCAACTGTGGCACCATGTTCCTTTAAAATGGCGAGTCTCCTAGATGAGAAAGGAGCTCGGGGTGCGAGGGTCTAGCAAGCTAACGCATGCAGGGAGGACTCACCCAGCGTTTGGCACACTCCCTTCCAGAGATTGTAACTCTTTTAGGGAGGAAATTGCAGTTTCATAAAGCTCCATGGCTTGAGGAAGAGAAAAAAAAAAAGATATAAATAGGGCAAATAAAAATGTGGTGGGCCCTAGGCATTGCACAAACCATGCCTAATAAGTAAGTGCACTCCCAGACCATGTTTGTCTGCAATTAAGAAAAAAATCCTCACTCACATGGGGCTTATTAGCACAGGGCCTGCACATAGGAAAATGGGAGATGCATTGCTACTGTTATGAATCGTAATGTAAATATCTGATATGCAGGATGGTCTTAGGCAACCCCTGTGAAAGGGTCGTTCAACCGCCAAAGGGATCACGACACACAGGTTGAGAACCGCTGCCCTAGAGGGAGAAGCCGAACCCCAGGCGACCCACGGGTACATGCATGAGCCCAGCCACGTCTCGCCTAGATCAGCAAAATCAATTGACACAAGAGAAATCAGTGTTATTTTATGCCATTGAGTTTCGGAGTGGTTTGTTATGTAGCAATACCTCACTGGCATATCCAGCCTTCGCAGCTATTATATGGAGTTTGGAATTTTTTTATTTTGCAGGATGCAATGCAAAGCCCTGGGACAGTTTTAAGCAGGGGAGCCACGTGGCTTGGTGTATGTTTGACAAAGTTCACTCTGGCTGTAGAGAAGCGATTAGAGGGAATCTAGAGAATAGGAGATCAGTAGTGGAAGGCTGTTGCCGTAATCCAGACGAGGAGGGAGAGGAGGGAGAGATGAGGTGCTGGTGGTTAGGCCTGGGGTAGGGGTGGGAGTGGTGATGGAGAGAAAGGGATGGGAATGTATGTTCTATTCAGATTCTGTTGTAGCTCCTGTGAAGGATGTGAAAAGACACAAGGAATGATAAGATTGTGCTGGGCCTTAACTAGAAAAAAAAAATTAGAGGTAGATTGTTCCTGGAGACGGGAATGGTGAGTCCATTAGTGGCTTGTCTGCTCCCGTCCGAAAATCTTGCTCAGTGTTCCTAAACTGACAAAGGGGCAGACTGAACTTTTTAAATCTGTTTGTGGGAACCAAAGACGAAGGCAGAGCAGATGGCTGTGAAGACGGCTATGGAGCCGCATTTTAACAGGCTGGTAACGGAGCATTTTGAGCTCGTCTGGTCTGTGTCCTCTTCAGAATTCTCCATCCCCGTCTCTCTGTCTTCCCTCCGTTTCCATAATTTGCAGCCATTTTGTTTTCCCGCAAGGAAGTCTACTTTCAGGAAAATCGGGAGGCCTTGAAGGGGCTGCTTGTTTACCTTTAGTTCAGCCAAAAAATGCTCCAGCAGAGCTGATTTCACTTCGCCATAGCGTACAATTCTAAAAGCATTTCCTCATGAAATTCAAAGAAGTTGTTTCACAAATGGATCCTTAATTCATTCCCTAGAGCAGTGGTTCTCAACCTTCTGGCCCTTTAAATACAGTTCCTCATGTTGTGACCCAACCATAAAATTATTTTCGTTGCTACTTCATAACTGTAATGTTGCTACTGTTATGAATCGTCATGTAAATATCTGATATGCAGGATGGTCTTAGGCGACCCCTGTGAAAGGGTCGTTCGACCGCCAAAGGGGTCGCGACCTACAGGTTGAGAACTGCTGCCCTAGAGGCATGCAGGTTATCACCAGCTTTCTTGTTCTGAGGAGTGAACTAAGGTCCAATGTGAAAAAGCATCTTCCGAAACACATTTGAAGCAAAATTGAAAAATCCTTTAAAACCTCTTAATACCTGGTCTAGGAGGCTCTACCCTCCATCAGGCCAATAAGGCAGGGACGTATTATACACATTTGAAATCTACAAGCTTTCCAATAACCAGGAAAGACACTGACCTTTCCTAAGCGATTTTTTACATTTTCCTTGTCTATTAGCATTGATGTAAAATATTAAAAATAAAGCCAGATAATGCATTTCATTTGTACCAGAGTCATTTGAAAAAAATGATTTTTTAATAGAAAGGTTTTATTTTATTGGATATTATTCATTAGTTAAAAGAAAATTAAACTGTCCAGAATAGTGTATAAAAATGAAATCTACATATGCTTGAGGCAGAAAAATAAAGTTTCTGATGAAAACCATTGACAATCTCTTAACAATAAATGTGATGTTATTCCTAGTTTTATTAAATTTTGGTATGTCTCGTACATGACCTTTATGTTCAGAATTACTTATATTTCATTGTAATGCTAATGTTAGTTTGAGATCGAGTGGTATTTACAGTTGTTGGTACAAATGGGAACAGACGTATTTATTTTGGGGGTAGGGCTTTGAAAAATTGGCCAAGTCATTTCTTCGGTTTTTTTCCTCCCAAACAGTTTTAGTCTTTGAAACTTTTGTGTGTTTTGGCATCATTCAACTCTCCACTGTGCCTTATTCCTTATTAAGAAACAGCTCTTAATGAGCTTGCTGTCCCTTCATTTGAAATTCGTTCCATTTGATAACTCTGTTGCTTCTAGGACTGTTGGTGCAGCCTCGTGTGGGCTTCCATAACACAAAAGCCAGATGGATTTTTTAAAACAGATAAATTTAGTCTTGAATAGAGAACTGTGAATTTTTTTTTAAAAAAAGAGAAACATTTAAAAAAAAGAAAACAACACACAAAACAAAACAAACATCTTGGTCCTGATCAAAACCAGTGAGAAATCACAGATTCTCAAATTAGGGGAAAGAAACAAAACTTTCCCATCTCCTTCCCCCCCCTCTCCTCCTCCTCCTTCTACTTTTTAATTTGTTTTTGGGCTCAAGAATTGAAAAGTTCTGTTCCCAATTAAAAATGGATCACATTTGGGTCTGAGAAGGAGTCAGCTGCCTTGTGATATGAGTAGAAGACAGAAGGCTGTTGTCAGCTTTTGAGTCCTTTGATAACCAACACCGCTTTCTCTGTGTGCTAATTTGCCGAATGGGGAAAATATTGGCATGCTGCCTTTACAATCCCTTGGAAGAAAAGCATTAGAAATATGAAAACATTAAAATTCTGTCCAAAGTATATATCTTATGTAACAAATTTATTGGGGAGTCTCGACATGTTATGAATATAAAAATGAAACTGTTTTATACTTATCCAATAACAGCTCCTTCAACTAGGATATGTTGACCTACCTATCCTGATGGGAAGTTACTCCTCGAAGAGGAAGTTGGCCAGCTCCTCCAATGCTCCTGTCACTTATTAGAATAATCCATTTCTTATTTAAGACTCAGTCTTGTTTATTTACTTCAGCCTTAGAACAGACCCAACGCTATGTCCGCTCTCTCCCCTGCGGTGTTGTCTCTCTTCCACTTCATGGCTCCAGTGGCTTGGAGGTTGGTGGTCTGTTCTTCATGTGTTTCCCTCCTTCCTTGTCTCTTTGAACTCCTTCCTTTAGACTTTAGCATCCTCCCAGAGCCCACTCTGGCCCATCGTGACTTGTCAGAAAGGAAGGAGCAGACGGACTGGAATGTGTGGTGAGAGGAAGTTGTCCTGGTCTAGCTCTCCTTTGGTCCTTCTGATGGTGTTCTCAGCTCATGTGTCAGCCCCTGTGTAGGTGGTAAATGTAAATTTCTGTATATATGTAAATGTGTGTGTGTGTGTACGTGCATATGTGTGTGTTGAGGAGTAGCATTCAGTTCAGCTTCACCCCTAACCCCTCTATCACTGAGCTATGGGAACTACTGGTTCCTCTTCTGTGTTTCCCTGTTCCATAGAGACTAGAGATGGGATGGGGTTACCCGATCTCATTTCCAAGCATACATGCCCTGATGATCTAGACCTACTGCCTTCAGGAATTTCAAAGTGAACACTATTCTCTATACTCAAATATGCCACCCCTCAAAGACTGCAGGTGACACATATCAAATACTCTTCTATCTGCTTGCCTTTGCAGGCATTAGGAAATGGAAAAGAGAGCATGCCATACTCCTTATTTCCTGGTATGACCTCTCAATGGCCCCTAAGGCCTCATTCCTGGACTGCACCAGAGAAGACCTCTTCGGTCTTATCTCAGCACTACCCATTCCGTCTCCCTTTACCGAGTCCCCTTCAGTTTCTAGTCACAGTTCTCTTGGAGGCTGCCTTACTTAGCTTTGGGGAGAGGGAGCGATCCTCCATGACCACAAAGTAATTGAAAAGAGACTTTCTTCATTGATATGGACTTCCCTAAAGGCAGGTTACCTCCTGTCCCCAACTCAGTGTTCTCTTCTTAATTTTACCAGGGGCAGTTCAGTGATAGAGCCTCTAGCAAGCCTTCTGGGGAAGCGCTTACCACCAGCAGTTTCAAGTTCAGCTTTGTACCTTGGCCATGGTTCTGGGACAACAGGAAACATCCCACTCTGCATTCTATTATATTGGTGTCATACTTTGGAACCTATTGTCTTCACTCACCAAACTCTTCCTGGTATTCTTCTCATCCCATGCTGGTTCAGACTGAGGTAGTGAGTCAGCAGTTTCCCAGGCTAGATCTCTAATCCTAACCAGTCATCCATAAAACAGGTCCCAGAGCAGGACAGTATGGTGTAAGGGAATGGACAGTCATAGCATAGGTCTGAATCTTGACCATGGGTCAGTGGCTGCCCACCTGTGACTGTGCTCTCTCTAGTCCTTTAGAAATCTGTTCTTAATTTCCAGAAGCCAAGCTAGGAATAGATTAATATTTTTCAAACTCCTCTTAGCAATTAAACCCATTATTTTTTTCAAATTGGTTGGTAAAACCTAGATTCTCTTTGATTCCCAATTATAGTCCTTAAGGCATATACATGAATTATAGGGGCTCCATGGTACAAAATTTGAGACATACACTATCACATTCTTCTTCCAACTTTAAAATTATTTTAAGTATGGCTAGCTCTGCAAAAACAGTCCCCTATTAACACACAACTTTATGTTTATCCAACTTTCCAAGTGTTGGTTTCTTATCAGGCTCATGATCAGTAAGATATCTCTCTGTGTATTTTCAAATTGTTATAGATGCATTAAAAGTCAAAGTTGTTATGCTTATAGTTACTTTATTTTTTTTTGCAAAGCTAATACTTTGAAAACTGCAACTTTCATAGCTCTAGAGTAGCATTTCCCAGCGAGTTGAACACTAGTCTCTTGAGGGGTGATCTGAAACAAAGAGCTTCATGGTCAAAAATGTTTTTAAAAATGCAGTATTCCATGTCCTCCTCTTGGAGATAATTAAGGGCTCAGAGAAGTTCTATAGCAAGGCCATGTGTTTAACTTTTCTTAACTCAGTATTTCCTAAACATGTGGCCACAGAACCTGGTGTTTTCCCATATAACTTTTATTAACATCCCATAGAAAATAGTGTTCCTTTGAATACATTTTGCAAATCATCACCTTAGAGATCAACACACTTTTTCTATAAAGGCCAGATGATAAATATTTTAGATTTTGTGAATTTTACTGACTCTTTTGCAACTACTCAACTCTAACATTGCAGCTCAAAAGCAGCCATGGCCAATATCTAAACAAATGGGGTGGCTGTGTTGCAATAGAACCTTATGTACAAGAACCAGCAGTGGTACAGATTAGGTCTATGGGCTGTGGTTTGCTGATCCCAGTTCTTCCACTAGACAAGTGAGATTTATTCAGACTTGGGAAGGGATTACCACAAGTAATGAAACAACAGCTTAGTTCTTCCCCGATTAATCACTAGAATTTTGCTGAGTGTTAGAGAATACACCACTGAGAATACAATCTTCCTCTGATCATCTTGATACTTGAAGCAGGCTAAGTGACTCATCTCATGCTGCTTATTTTTACCAGATACTGATCTAGTTGTGAAATCATTGTCCAGCTCATGATCTATGTTGCTAACCATCAGCTAGTTTCACTCTGATGAAAGGCAGGCAGCAAAGGATGGATGTAGCACCCACCTCAGTGTCAACCCGATTATTATATCTGAAATGAACCATCCATATTTTTCAAGCTCACAGAAGGAAAATGTTATAAACACAAACAGAGGCATTCAGATGATCTTGGCCATTTCCTGAATGGTTTACCATAATTAATTACCATGTTAGTTATCTATTGCTGCATAACAAATTATTCCAAAACTTTTGGTGGTTTAAAATAGCAAACTTTTGTGATTTCCAGGTTAGAATTGATTAGGAATCTCGGCAGCTTAGCTCAGTTCTCTGACTCTGGGCCTCTCACAAGGCTGACATTGAGGGGTTGGTCAGAGCTGTGGTCACATCTTAAGGTTCAACTGGGGAAGAACCTACTTCCAAACTCACTCACCTGGCATGTCTCAGGTCCTCAAAATATCACTTTCCATGTGGGCTTCTCCAAAGTGCTGTTCACAGCTTATCAGCTAGATTCTCCCAAAGATAAGATTGAGAGAGAGAGAGAGAGAGAGAGAGAGAGAGAGAGAGAGAGAGAGAGAATGAGAACACACAGGATAGAATGCAGAGGTTGTTTGTAACCTAAGCTTGTAAGTGACAAACCATTAGAAACATGTCACTAGATCCAGCCTGAATTCGAGGACAAGGACTCCACATGTGTGTGGACGCCAGGAGGCAAAGATCAGGGGAGGCTATCTAAGAAGCTGTCTACCATGTATACTAAATTCATCTAAGATATCTTTTATTATTTCTCTCTGCAGTGAGGGTTCAAAGTCCCTGGACTTGAGTAGCAGAGGAAGATGCCACAGTGATGGTATAAGCATTAAGTTGTATCTTTATTAGGGCTCAGATGAGAGGGAAACAGAAGGTACAAGGGTGTGGGTTGCCAGGTTGTAGAAGAGGAAAGAAAAACAAGGCAAGAGGTTATGGAGGTATTTTTCTAGAATCATTTGTCCTCACTTGGAAGAGAAGGAGAAGAATAAGCTGCCTGGAACAGATTTTGCCAGTTGACTCCTCCACAAACTCCTTGTCCTGCTATTCCACAAGCCTGGGCCCCCCTTTTCCATTCCTTCCTCAGTTTTGGGGGGGTTACATTTATCTCAAGGACCCAGGACCACATGCTCCAATCACCCACATGTGTTTATCACTTAATAAATATGATCTGTTATTACCAAAGGAATTGGATGAAGTTTTATAATTTTGGTTATCCAATTGGCCAAAAAAGAAATAAACAGAAAAGAAAAAGAAAAAAATCATCAAATCAGTCACATATTGGGTAATAAAGGGAATACAATAATATAATATATCTCCTGCTTTTGAAGATCTTATATTTCAATTATGAACACAAGACAAACATATGGAAACAGTTACATTAAAATTAAAGATTTAAATAACAGTTCAAGGTAACAATAGAAAGAATACCATAAAGCAGCGTATGATTAATTACCAGCCAAATTGTATAGAATTCATTACTATTGGAACTCAGGGGAGAGGGAGGATCACTGTGAGTGAGGTGTTCGGGGAACATATTGTGAAGCAAATGAGAAGGATTTGGAGAGGGAGAGCGAAGCGAGGGCATTCCAGGTGGAGGGAATGGCATGAGTAAAAATAAGAAAGCGGGGCAGGTGTTTCGGGGGAACAATGAGTTAACCGGTTTGGAGAGTGGGTTCTTGGAGGCGAGGAGTCTGAGATGAGGTAAATGGTAAGTCAGACAGCCACGCAGGAACAGGTTGAGTTTAATTATCTAACCTGTGCTCGGTCCCTGAGGCAGATGGCTTGCCAACCAACGTGCATGAATTACCCTCTATTAGAATTTTTAAAAAGGGGTAAGTTCCAGGTTGATTTTCTGAACATCTTGGGCTCACAATCCGTGCCTGTCTTTTAATAGCAAGCGGTGGCAAATGGAAACCGTACCTGTGCTTTGTCTCCATAGCAGCGATGCAGAAAAGCTTTGATGGCTTCCAGCTGAAAGAGACTGAACCGGTGTCACCCCCCACGGAAAGCCGAGGAGGTGATAAAGAGAAGAAGCATGGCTGTCATTTCAAGAGGCTGCTGGGATCGGGGAGACGGGTGTCCCTGGCCCCGGGAGGTCCCGCCTGAGGTACAGCTGGGAAGAGGACTCAACGTTAGGGCAGCAGCCAAGGGGGCCACTGGGCTACTTCACACTCCACCAGCCATAAACCAAGGAGAACTTGGCACTGGGAAGGAGGGTCCAGGTCCTTCAGAAATGATCTAGAGAAATGCCCATGCATGTCTTAACCTACCTGCTACTTAACCTCTCCAAATTCTATTTTCTCATATGCAATATAGGGATAACAGTATTACCTCTTTCAGCCATAGGGCTGTTTTTAGAATTCAGGGAGTCCATGCATGGAAAAGGCTTACAAAGTGACTTATAAAAAGTTCTCAATAACCATCAGGGACTGTACTATTGCCATTGCTATTCTATTTCTTTCCAGCTTCCTCTGCCTTTGTTACAAAGGCACAGAACAAGACAATGGGTTGTAAAATTATTATTTTTAAAAAATATATTTTATTGATTTTTTTACAGAGAGGAAAGGAGAGGGATAGAGAGTTAGAAACATCAATGAGAGAGAAACATCGATCAGCTGCCTCCTGCACACCCCCTACTGGGAATGTGCCTGCAACCAAGGTACATGCCCTTGACGGGAATCGAACCTGGGACCCTTCAGTCCCCAGGCCGACGCTCTATCCAGTGAGCAAAACTGGCTAGGGCGGTTGTAAAATTATTGTTTTCTCTTAAAAAATTAGATCACTTTGAATGACCCACAGAGGCTTTAACATTTGAACATCTCTGGGATTTGGAATATCAGAACACTTTTCTCCCTCCCTCTCCCCTCCATCCTCTTTCCTTCTTTCAGCAAACTACAGTTGGGAGTGTCATGTCTGCGCCAGGTACTTTTCTAAATATTTCCAGCATTTCTAGGCTCTGGCCATGCAAACTTGATCAAGGACAAGAATTAATCCCCGGTTTCTGAGGGGTAAATGATCACATTCAGGTGTGAATTCTAAAAAAGTGAGTTCGGGGGGCCCCTCAGTAGGCAGAGAAAAGATGATTTCACTTTAAGAAAGAAGAGAAAGACATGTGACCAATGAGTGCAGTTTGGAGGTAAATTCCAGTTGTGCGTCTGGAACAGGATAGGGAAGCTGCAGGGTGTCCACAGATGACTGACCAGAGGTCAGGTAGCACCGGGCTTGAGACCAAGGCCTCCTGATGCAGGACAGATGTGCAGACAGCAAGCAGCACCTCCATGCACAGCCCGGTGTCTCATCTCTGCCCCCAGCCCAGCCTCCAACCCCGTCAGCTGCTGAGCTGTGGGGAGGAGAATACCATGAAGGCAATAGGCCCATCTTCTTCTAATTATTATCCTATGGTATTAGGATGATGAGTCCTATTTAATATATTCTGACTGGCAACAATGTGCCAAGTGCTCTGCAGACCACAGAATTAAGCATGGCTGTTGGCTGTTGAATAAGGGGCTGAAATCTGAATTCTACAGACACAAGGTCCTCAGACAGAAAAGGGAAGACTCTCACGGCCTGAGGGTAAAGAGCAGGATGGTAGCAACCAGTCCTGAACTTGGTGGCCTTTATCTCGGGCTCCCTCCAGAGGACCCCCTCCAGGATGGCCCCCAAAGGACACTGTTTTCAAAATGAGTGAACATTCAGAATGTACCTGAAAAAGGTTAAGGAGTTATTTCATTTCAGATATCCAGGATAGCAGTCAGGCTCCATTGAGAAGGGACACCAAAATAAATTATATGATCAATAATAGCTGGAACTATCACATTTCCCATTTTGCAAGTAACCAGGAGGCCACCAACTGGCACTCACTCGGTCCAGACTCTGCCCGACATTTTTGCCATCCCAAATTAGCAGTGAGTGTCATCAAGCCTATGAAATGGGAGGAATACCAGAGGAACCAAGTCATTGCTCTCCAAATAGAGAGAGGATGTAGTGAGGGGTCAGAAGTGAGGGGACAGTCACAGGAAACCTTTGTGGTGTCATATCTGTCCCAGAACAGGATGCCGGAAGGAGAGGGGTCAAAGCAAAGGGAAGTCTAGCATCACAGTACAAAATGTTATCCGGACTGATTGGATTTTAATTGTTTCATTCTTTAAGGCAAGTGCTGCCTGATCACTTAGTCACTGACTCTCTATTGTGTTAAAAAAAAATTTAAGTTTATTTTTAATTTAAAGTCAGTAATTGAAAGGTTGAGCAAACAAGGGTAGAGGTGGGGTGAAGTGGTGGAGTTCTTGTTAACTGATCCAAGAAAAAGATAAAAATGGAGAGACTTTGGTATAGGGGTTGTCTCTAGCTTCTTGGCCCACTGAACATCTGGGTTGTTATTCAGAGTTTCTGACTTGTGGCCCTACTCAGGTTCTCTGGGTCTCCAGCCTACCAAGTCATCTGACCCAGACGAGCGTATTGATAAACTCCAACCACCCCCTGGTGGAACATGAAGAAGAGGACTCTTCAGTGGACCAAAGAGACTGAGAAGAAACTCCTGGGCTGCCTGAGGTCCGCTTCCCCCCCTGCAATTCCTGATGATTAGCACTAAAAGACAGTTCTTAACAGCACCCCCTCAAATCCATGAAGAGACCACAGAATGACACATTCCTTTAGAAAATGAATTTTCACAGAAGATCCAAGTCTATATCCACTAAGGAGAAGGAGCTTATGGCTTATATAATGCCACCCAAAGTCACATGCCCCAGAGGGAAGAGTTCACAAACATGCCTTTGGAACATGGAAAGATCTCAGCATCTGAAAGTGTTCTTCCAGGTTGTTGCAAGTTCTTCCAGTGCCTCCCAAACTCAGGCTGAAGTCTTTGTAACAACCTGCATGGTGGTTGGGGTACCCACCTGCCATCATCCTGACTATTTGTTTTAATTGTTGGACTCTAGTCCAGGGAATCTACTCTAAATCACCCTCTACTCCCTGGTCAAGCACAGGAAACTCTGTTTTGGGACTTTCCTACACTCACATTCTCCCATCTCTTCAGGACAACACGAACACTGAGACACAAAGAGCTGAGTGTAGGCATGACACGGGATGGCAAATGATGGGCTTGATCCAATGGAGGTACCCCTACCTCCTTTCACAGGAAAGCAGGTCTAGCCACTCAGCCCCAGACATAAAGCTTGGCCATTTTCTGAATATAAAGGATATATAAGAAATATACACTGCCTTTAGAAAATTCAGTCGTTATATCCTCAACTCTCATGTCAGGTTAATGGATGGAAAAGATCTGAGAAGGGTAAACATCATTTATTCATTCATTCAACAAATACTCGTTGGGTATCTACCTGGGCCAGGTACTCTGTTAGGTGCTGGGAATACAGGAGTCAACTAGACTGACACTTGTCAGCCCATAAAGATAAAATACAAAACACCAAGAGAATGATTTTGAAGTGTGTTGAGTGCCATGAAGGTAACCAGCAGGGAATTGAGGCAGAGGGAGGGAATCCTGGGTGGTCAAGTCCTGTTTGAAGAGGTGACATTTAACCTGAAAAGGATGGGAAAGTCTTTTTGGCAAAAAGAAGGGGTGGAAGAGGAGGGAGAGAGCACTGCATTGAGAGCAAGAGGCATGTGCACAGTCTTGAAGTGAGAAAGGGCCTGTACTTCCAGGAAATGAAAGAAAGAAGCCCAGTGGAGGGCTATGACTCCAGGGGAAGAGGAGCAGGAGCCAAGACTAGAAAGAGAAGCAGGGACAGGTCAAAGGATGGACTTTAAAAGCCAGAGTGAGGAATTGGGGTTGTGTTCTTTTTTTTTAAAGTATATTTTTATTGCTTTCAGAGAGGATGGGAAAGGGAGAGAGAGAGAGAAAAACATCAATGATGAGAGAGAATCATGGAGCAGCTGCCTCCTGCACACCCCACACTGGGGATTGAGCCCGCAACCCGGGCATATGCATATGCCCTGATCAGGACCTCCTGGTTTATAGGTGGATGCTCAACCACTGATCCACGCTTGCAGGGCTGGGATTGTATTCTTAATGTTATGGGAAGCAGTAAAAAGTTGTGATTCAGGCTTATTTCATGAATGAAGGGGAGTGATGTGATCCAATTAATATTTCTTCATTTGTGCTTCTTTGCAGAGAATAGATTGGAGGGGTGAGAAGAGAAGCAGAGACCAGCTGGGAGCTTTTTCCTAATCCAGGTGAGAGAAATGGTGGCCTGGACTAGTGTTTGGCAGTGGAGGTAGAGAGAAGGCATATAACTGATTTAAATCCACCAGGTGCTTGATCCAAATAATGCCAAATGATTTTATCACCATCTCTTCACACTTTACATCAGATCATTTCTGCATAAAGCCACATAGAAAATAAGGGGGAAAAACAATTAAGGGGTAAAATGTTAATATGAAAACAGTAAAATTCTTCACTAGTTGATTTCCATGTATTTTTCTGAACTCCATCAAGATTTTTTCAAAGTCATTTTTGTATGTAGGTACATCTTCTCTGGGCTGAAACAAACAGTATTTGTCTTTGGGGAGGTGCGGCTTCAGTCAAAATGGCTAACAGGCAATGCAAGAATCTGAAATCTATGTCGTCCAAATGTGGAAAAAAATCTGGAGTCCTGGTATGGGCATCTTTCCAAAGTGCTACTAGTTTAATTACAAATTGATTTACAAATGTCATTGTCTGGTATGGTAGATTGAAAGAATCATATTTTTACACATCTGCCACATTTTAAATGATATTTTTCAGAAAAGCACAGAGATAATTTGACTCATGCTCATGAAATTTTCCAATTCACATATCCTGATGAAGAGAGGAAAAGACTTTCTATGGACAACTGTTGGACAACACCTGACCTTGGCCCCTATGCTGTTTGCCTTTCTCAATGTCACACTCTGGCTCTCCAAGTCTCATCACTAAAATAATCAGAACATTATTACAAAATGTTGTCATAGACCCCTAGTTATCTCAATAACATTACTCATAATGTTCAAGACTTTTAGAGATATCTTTCATGGTGTGTGCTTTGCCTGAGAGGTAAGATGTCTTTGATTAAAGTTTGAAACCTTTACCTTAATAACATGGAACACTACATAAATCACACTTTTCTAAATTAGAAATTTTAAGATCTAAGAATATCTACAGGCTCATATTTCTAGATACTTTTTGATGTTATTCTTTCTTTACTTTGTTAAGAGATCCAGACAAAAGCTTAAAGGTAATATATTTCACTTTTATGCCTTCATGTTTTTATGCTTCTATTCATATCACTACTATCTTGGTGAAAAAATTAATGGCTCAATATTTTTCAAGTTTACCATAGAATGGTCTTAAAATTTGTATCTATTACACACACTCCAATCTGAAGTATGGCTTATAGTACTTGTTAGCAACTAATTAGCTTCCCTCACCCCTGAAAGAAAATTTGATTGGTTCTCATAATCTTTATCCTTGTTGGTTAAAACTTTCATTTTAGGTTACTTCATTGGATGCTAAAAAGCCAATGAATTGTTTGCCTTTGGTCAGGTGCCCACACATTGTCCAATCAGCTGAGGCCAGATTATACTAGCGAACTATGTTCAAAGAATGTGTAAGGGGTCTCCTATGGCAGCCTTATTCAGTAGGGGCTATGGTCCTTAGAAAGGTTTGTGGCTATGATAGGCATTGGAAGGCTTTTCCCATGTAGTAGATGATGCAAGAATAGCTATTGGAAAAGCACCTTGTAAATAAGCCTTTTCATTGGCATATACACTGAAAAAAGCAGTACAGTGAGGCTTTAGGAGCTCAAAGGATCCCATGAGTCAGGAATAAAAAATTCATATTGAATATATATATATATATATATTAGAGGCCTGGTACACAGATTCATGTACATTGAAAGGAAATTAATTAGAAGGTGGCAGGACTGGGGCAGGACTGGGTGAGATGGGCCAGACATACCCTAGAGCAGCCGTGGGCAAACTACGGCCCGCGGGCTGGATCCGGCCCGTTTGAAATGAATAAAACTATTAAAGAAAAGACCGTACCCTTTTATGTAATGATATTTACTTTGAATTTATATTAGTTCACACAAACACTCCATCCATGCTTTTGTTCCGGCCCTCCGGTCCAGTTTAAGAACCCATTGTGGCCCTCGAGTCAAAACGTTTGCCCACCCCTGCCCTAGAGCCAACCTCCCACAGTCCCTTCCCATACAGCTGCACCTGGGACAGCACCAGGGCATCTGTGGAGTGAGTGTGGTCCCTCCAGCAGGTGGGGTCCTTCTGCCTGGCCTGTGGAGAATCAGGCCGAAACTGGCAGTCTGACATCCCCCAAGGAGTCCCAAAGTGCAAGAGGGCACTCTGCAAAGTTGCTGTCACTGCATTGAGGATCTGCCCCCTGGTGGTCAGTGCATGTCATAGCTACCAGTTGGACAATTGAACAGTTGGACAGTTGCTTAGGCATATATATATGCCTACAAGTAATTTAAGCCAAGTAGCTTTGAACTAAGTTCTGCTAATTAACAGAAGAAACCATAAAATATTATTTCTTGGAAAGATCATTGCTCTAGGAATCAGGAAGCATGGTTAGTTCTGGCTCTGAGACTTTCCATATGGTCTCAGAGAAACCATGTCAGATTTCTGGCCCCCAATGTCAGCCCTAGTCTACAAAATGAGCGTTGTAATAGATTAACCATCCTTGACCTAAAATTTGAGAAAAAGAATGTGAATTTGAATGATATAGAAGTCCGAAGGACACTAACAGCTATTTATGGAGCATATACTGTGATATTCCATGTGCTTTACATATATTAACTTCTTATTCCTCAAAAATGCACTATGAGTTTATCTCTATTTTACCAAAGAAGAAAGGAAAGAATTTTAAGATGCCTCACCCCCATATTAATAATAAACAATGAAACAATGCAAACTTATTAAGTTTCCCCCACCAAAATAAAAACACTGTTCATTATACCTAATCCTCTCTTAAATGAAGGGAGAAATGAATGCATAGGGAAAGATGAGGCACATAAAAACGTGAATGTTCTTCTGAGGAGTAATGTTTGCATTTTCTCTATCATGACACATGGAGCCAGGGTTCAGATTTTTGAAGTGCGACTCAAAATTTGAACCTTTTCATTGATTGTTTTTGCTGGGATTTTATGAAATCCGTAGGTGTGTGAGTTAGCAAGGAGCGCCTCAGCACTTCCCTGGCCTGCATAAATATCTGCAGGCAAACCCAGCAAGGAGCGCGCTGTTTATCACAGCTGCAGTCAAGCCAACAAAACTGTTTCTACCACTGAGGAGGGAATTTGTAAACTGCTCTCTCCCAAATACATAACGTGATATAAAGTAAACTGCTTACGTGGTTGCCATTCCACTGGGTTATCTGCTCACATGCCCTGTTTCTGTGTTTCCTTTGAAGTCTCTCCAAGGATTGGAACACAAAAGGAGAGTCAGGTTCAAGGTTTTAAGTGTGAAAGTTGCTTTAAACAACCAATCAGCCAACCAAGCAAGCAAACAAAAACACCAGATTAAAGCAGCATAAGACGTCTTTGCCTCCTGTTTATAGCATGTACCTCTTTGTTCACGCAAGGCAAACGAGAATGCTAAGTGCCATGGAAATCAAAGAACTAAGATCTTACATTTATACAGACTAGTGCTGTGCAACTTTTCAAAACCCTATCTCTTTTGGAAAAGCCTAAATATTTGTCACAGCCCTATCTGCACACGAGGAGCTGCCGCCGGATGAGAAACAACATTGAAGGCTTTATTGAGCTTTGCTTTCCAAATAAAAATGTAGTTTCAGTCGTTTTTCAAACTGCCCAGAAATTTGAAGGCGTTTTTTTTTTTTTTTTTCCAGGAAAGCTTGTCTCTCTGCATTGACAACTATGGCATGTGAATTTCTGCAAGTTATCACATTGATTCTTTTGCCAGCTCTGTGAGGTTGGTAAGTAGAGGAGAGATTGTTAAATTCATTTGCACCCAAGGAAACTGAGGCTCAGAAAATACAGTTCCTTTCCCAAATGATCCAGTGAATAAGCAGCGAAGCCAGAACTTACTCCTAGGTCAGTTCTTTCCATTAGGCTCTTACCACTTTGGCATACGACATGATTAATCGAAGCAAGAACACAAGTGAAGATAGCATTTATTTGGTAAACAGGGGTTTACTGGGTGTACCGGTTAATAATGCGGATTGGCCCTTTACTGGTTAGTAATGTGGATTACAAAATCAAAGAAAACATGATAATTTCAAGAGAAACATCAAAAGTGCTTTATTCAAAGTAATGTCCATCGCTAGCTACACATTTCTCCCAAATTCCAGGTAATTTGTGGATACTGTCCTAATAGAACTTTTCTTGTTTTGCGGCAAACCATTCAGAGACCCAATTTTCTACTGCTTCGTACGTTTTGAAGTGCTGCTCAGAAAGTGCGTGTGACATTGATCAGAACAAGTGATAATCTGAAGGAGCAAGGTCTGGTGAATACAGCAAGTGGGTTAACACTTCCCAGGCTAGATTTTTTAACGTGTCTTGAACTGGTTTTGAAGTGTGTGATGGTGCGTCATCATGAAGCAAAGTACTTTGCCGTGTCTTCTGGCCCATTCTGCTCGTTTCACAATCAAAGTGTGGTTCAAATTGATTATTTGTTGTTGGTAGCGATCAGTATTAATGGTTTCACCTGGTTTTAAAAGCTCATAATACCACACCTTCCTAATCCCACCAAACGCAGAGCATTGTCTTCTTTCCGAAGCGATTTTGCCTTGCAGTCGATGTTGATGGTTGACCTGGATCAACCCATGATTTTGTGCATTTGGGATTCTCAAAATAAATCCACTTTTCATCGCCAGTCACAATTCTACGCAAAAAATACTTTCTTTCGTGCTGTTGAAGCAACATTTTACTTATGACTTTTTGGTTTTCTATTTGTCTTTCGTTCAGTTGATGTGGCACCCATCAGCCTGCAGACTGAAAGGTCCCAGGTTCAATTCTGGTCAAGGGCATGTACCTTGGTTGTGGGCACATCCCCAGTAGGAGGTGTGCAGGAGGCAGCTGATCGCTGTTTCTAATTCTCTATCCCTCTCCCTTCCTCTCTGTAAAAAATCAATAAAATATAGTTTTAAAAAAACACAAAAAAACAAAAACAAAACTGAAAGGCTCTTATATTATCCTGCCCTGCCCCCCCCGCGCCCCCCCCCCCGCAAAAAAACACAAAACAAAACACACAAAAAACAAAACACCAAAAAGCAAACACAACAAAATACCTCTTTCACCCTTAAGTTTTGGCTGCAATTCTACCTAACACAGTTTTTAAGCTTTAAAGAAGAGATTGTAAACAGGCAGGATCTAACCTGAACAGGTGTTTGGGTTAACCCACATAGTATTTATATTTATTTTAAAAGTTGGTTTTCAACATTGACAAATCAATTGTAGATTTTTTTATTCTCTTAAAGATCAAAAGTTCTGGCATTGCAGGGCCAATGTGCCCCCCTGGCAACAATCGACCTGAACAGAGTAAAATTGATCTCTTGGGAAGAACCCTTGGAGCATCACAAGCTCTCTGATTCCCGGAAGGCCTGGCCTCCCTATTGTCTGCCTTCTTCTAGGCATTTGGATTTTCTACAGCTGCTTTAAGTTCTTGCTATTTTTGAAACACTGCAATTTTCTCACTCTTCCTCTCTCAGCCCACCCAAATTGACACACTTCACCAATGTCACCCATTTTCACCTTATTTTTAAATATAAATCTCTATGTAGATATAGATAGTGAAATATGGAGCTGGAGGCAGAAGGGGAGGTGATAGAAAGAGGACATGGTAACAGAAGTGGTGAGGGTAGAAAAATCACATCCCTGTTGTAAAGTATCTGTATATAGTTTTTCATCTTCTTCAGGACATATTCCATAGCCAAATACCCCAACGCTTTATGTAAGTCATCAGTCAAGATAACACATCAGACAGACACAGTCTTGAAGAAAGGCTGGAAAACACTTCTTACTGTAGCCTTATCTACACCCCTCCAGAATTCCTGTAGATGTAAGATATTACTTGCCAGGACCTGGTTTTGTTGACTTGTCTTGTTTAAGTAATACTGATAAGCCCTAGGAGGTTAGAATTGAGATATCAGTGTTTCTTAACCCTGGTTACCTGTCAACACCACTCTGGATGCCTGAGTTGTATCCTAAAGGGGTTAAATCAGAAAATCTGAGGGTGGGGCCAGGCACCAGCACTTTAAAAAAAATGCTTCTTGGATGATTACAAAGCCTCGGCCAGTATAAGAATTACTGACCTTGCCCTGACCAGTTTGGCTCAGTGGATAGAGCAGACTGAAGTGTCCTAGGTTCAATTCCGGTCAAGGTCATGTGCCTTGGTTGCAGGCACATACCCAGTGGGTAGTGTGCAGCAGACAGCTGATCGATGTTTCTCTCTCATCAATGTTTCTAACTCTCTATCCTTCTCCCTTCCTCTCTGTAAAAAAAAAAAAAAAAAAAAAAAAAATCAATAAAATATATGATAAAAAGGAATTACTGACCTAGATCTTAGCTCTTGCCTAAAAAGCCTGATTTTACACACATAAGTAATCTGAAGTCAGTGATTTACCCAAGTAATTTATTCAAGACCCAGGAGCCTCATATTCCCAATTACTATGCCTGTAGCAAAAACTGAACAGTGAAGAAAGCTGATAGAAAACAAATTGATTCATTTGAAATACAGTGTTGGAGGAGAGCTCTATGGAGGCCCTGGACACCCAGAAAGACAGGCAAATTAAGCCGGAAACATCACTAGAGGCAAAAATGACAAAACTAAAGCATCATGAGGAGGCAGGATTCTTTGGGAAAAGACAGTAATGCAGGGAACTAGAAGGCAGCAGGAAAAGAGCAAGGCCAAATATGGTGTAGATTGACTCCATAAAAGAAGCCACTGGCAGGGGTGCATGGGAGCCGAGTAGGGCTGTCGAGGGCGGGCCATTGGTGGACATCAGCCATTCACAGGGTCTCCAAGAGTGGAGCTGACTCAATGGCATGTAATATACATCAAGGCCCAAGGAAGGAAGAACTGAGGCCAGAATCCATGTGCTCTTATTCCTCCTCATCCAGAATTCTCTACTTAGGTGGTGTGCAGAATTATCTTCAACATTCCTCCACGAATCCTGCAAGGTAGCAGAGAACCATTTTGTTAGGTATTGAAGAAACAGGCACAGCATTGGGTAACCACTGGCCCAAGATCACAAAGGAGAGAAGGTTGGGGTAGCATTCAAGGGAAAGCTTCTATGGGGTAGCACCAAATGGAAGTGGTGATTAAATGGTAAGATTCTCTATTTTATTTATAAGACTAGAGGTCCAGTGCATGAAAATTCACACACTGGAGGGGGGCGGTCCCTCAGCCCAGCCCGCCCCCTCTCACAGTCCAGGAGCCCTCAGAGGCAGGAGGCAACCCAGCAATCAGGGGAAGGCGACGCTCCCATCACACCTCTGATGCTGCCACTGCTGGCAGCTCAAGCCTTGGGCACCCCTGGTTACCTGAGCCTCAGGCAGCCCTGGGCGGCTGGGCACCCGCCATCAGAGG
The DNA here is from genome assembly GCF_963259705.1 of Myotis daubentonii. Lineage (NCBI taxonomy): Eukaryota > Metazoa > Chordata > Mammalia > Chiroptera > Vespertilionidae > Myotis > Myotis daubentonii. The sequence continues at coordinate 40,405,187 of NC_081847.1, read as the reverse complement.
CTTGCCTGTGCCTTGGGCTGTCCCTAGGTGGCTGGGGGGCTGAGGGGATTGGGGGACTCTGGAGGCAGGCCTTGCTGTGCGCCTGCCGTCTTGGTGGGGCTGAGGGGACTGGGCGCCAACATCTTGTGACTGTGGGCGCTGCCATCTTTGAGGGTGTGGCAGGCAATTAGCATATTCCCTCCTTATTGGCTGTGGGCACTGCCATCTTTGCAATGGTGTGAGGGTCAATTAGCATATTCCCTCTTTATTAGATAGGATTACTTTCAGTACTCTGAAGGACCTATCAATGCATTGACAGTCATCATGATTACTAGTAGAGAACTTAACAAGTTGGCAAGGAAAAATTCATTCTGACTCTTTTAAAAAAACTTAGAATGGGAAAATATATTAGGATTGTTTTAATAAGGTATCTCTGATGCTTTTTAAAAAAATTATTTTCATCCAATTATAGACAGAGAAAAGTTGCAAAAATGATACGAAGTTCCTGTATACCTCTCATCCAGCTTCCTAGGTTAACATAACCATGGTATAATTATTAAAACCAGCACAACATTATTAGTATGATACTACTAACTAAACTATAGACTTTATTTAGATTTTACCAGTCTTTGTTTTGTTTTGTTTTTGCTAATGTCCTTTTTCTGTCCAAGGATCCAATCTGGGACTCGCATTGCATTTAATTATTATTTCTGCTTCATCTTTTCCAATCAGTGGCAGTTCTTTAGCCTTCCTCTGTCTTTCATGACCTTGACATTTACTGGTTAATACTGTAGAATGTTCCTCTATTTGGGTTCATATGATAGTTTCTCATGATTACATTGAGTTTGTGCATTTTGGGTGATAATATCACAGAAATGAGGCCGTATCTTTGTCGGTGCATCTTTTCAAGGGACTCTATTACTAGTAACCTTAACATTGATTACTTGGTTGTAGTAAAATCTCTTTATTTCTGATGATCCAACTGAGCAATCTAGAAAACTTGGCACAAGAGAAACACATACGTAGAACCTTATGCTTTGGTGGAAAAAATTACTCTGTGGAATGATTTCAAGGGGGCTGAGATTGCTCTAGTCTCTCTCTTCCCATCCCACAACCAAATCCTTCTCCTGCGTGGGCTCTTCCCTAAAATTCCCTACCATTAGAACTTCATCCATTTAGCCAAGGCTTTGATTCCTATTAAAATGCAGATGTGGAGGGAGGAATACCATGTGCTGTATTCAGTTTCCCTGAGACTATCTTTGGAGACAAGTTGGAAGAAAGGCAATACAGCATTTCTGCTTCCTTTTGACGATGGAGGCAGTGAGATTCCTGAAAAGATCCTGAAAATATTTGCTACATAAGTGCCCAAGTGATCTCTTTGAAGCATGTGTCTGATCTCAGACATTTATGCTCATGCCTTCTGCTGGCTCTTCATTTTCCTCTGGATGAGCCTCTTTATGCTGTGTTGACTTGAGCTTCACCCATCTTTTCCACTGTGGCTCTCTCCAACCCAGTGATCCAGCCATTTTTCAGTCCCCAACCTCCCAATTGTTAATTTTCCTCTCACCTCTGAGTTGTGACTAGTGCCATTTCCTTTCCTGGACACATTCTTCTCCAATTCTCTTCACTGGTTTGCCTCTTACCAGCCCATCAGGTCTTAGCTTAGTTATCATGTGCCTCCCAAAGCCTTCCATGAACTCTCAAATTAGGCAAGTTGTTCTTCTCTGACCTCTAATAGTCCTTGGTACTTCCTCCTCATTACAGTTATCACCCTGGTTTGTAATTTTCTCTAAACTTAAAAGTGTCTCCCTCTAGACTAGGGTTAGCAAACTATAGCCCATGGGTCAAATCTGGCCCCCCTTCTGTGTTTTTAAATAAAGTTTTATTGAGCTCTGCTCATTTTTAAAAATGTATTGTTTATGATCCTTTCATGCTATAAGGCAGAGTCAAGAAGTCATGAGAGAGGTAGTATGACTTGCAAAGCATAAAATATATACTCACTGGCCATGTACAGAAAAAGTTGACCAACCTCTGTTCTAGAGTATGCATTAGCCTCAAGCCATATTCTGATGCATCATGATCAATAATTGCATTAATCTTCTCTGCTCTTGAATTTGTAGCTATCAGCACCCCAGGATCTAGCCCAGAGTAGATCTTCATGACATATTTGTTGAACAAAGACAAATCTCACAATTTTGCTCTAGACCAGACTTAACTACACATTACAACCAATTAGAGTGGCTAATATAAAAATTAAATTTAAAAAAATCTGCCATGTTTTGTATTTGTTTCTGAGGGAAAACTTACCAATAGAAGACTCCTACAGCTTATTCTCATAGTTTATATTGCATATATCATCCTGAAATAAGACAGGGAATGGTTTCCAGTTTAGTTAAGCCCACTGACTTCATTAGAAAGGTGGTATTATATTCACATGATCTAGCTTCAGGTTAGACCAATACTGGACCAGGTTCACTACTGTTAGTGGGATTTCTTCCGACTCAATAGCATATCCTGGCCTAGGCCAAATTTAAAAATATAATTTGGATTACCAGAGAGTTTCCTGTTGAAAATACCAAATCTAACCAGATTACATACCATAAGGCCATGGAGGAATGAAGAAGGTTCCCCATACAAGTGAGTAGGCAAAATAAAATGAGCAAATTTAAGCTCTGGTTGAGTAGCTCAGTTGCTGGAGTGTTGTCCCAATACACTAAAGTTATGGGGTTGATCCCTGGCCAGGGCACGTACGAGGATGAACCAATGACAGCATAAATGAGTGAAACAAAAAAATTAATCTCTCTCTCTCTCTCTCCCCTTCCTTTCCTTCTCTAAAATCAATGAAAAAAATTAAAAACAAAAAATAAATTTAAGGGGTGGGCAGAGAGAAGCCTGTTTCTTCGCTCACTCTGACGGCTTGGCAGTGGACTTTGCCTTCACTCTGGGAAGCCTTGCTTACACCTGCCTCTAGTGGAGGACTGTGGATTCCATTACCCTAAAATTAAAAAAAAAAATTTAAAAACAAAGTAGATTTCATTTTCAGACTCTTGACTTCCTCTGAAAGAGGGTTTAACATCAAAGCAACTATGTCTACAAACATTTAAAACATCTTTTTTCTTCCTGCTTGCCTTCCCCCTACTGCTTTGCTTTTGGAAACACTAAACACACCCAGTTTTCCAGACTCCGATGGCCCAAAAGCACTCCTTTTCCTTAGCAAGGTCCACATTACTGCCGTGATTTATGGCTGGTGAATAATTAGGAGCCTGTTGCTATGGTCTGGGGTTGAGATCAAAAGAACCATGTGTCAAAGCGAAGGGAGGGGTGGCTGGGGCAGAGGCTAAGAGTGGTGGTGTTTGTTTGTAATCCTAACCAGAGGGAAGCTGGGCCACAGCTTAATTGGGAAAAGGCGCGGTGTCTGAAGAAAGCAGAGCCTGTTCTATGAAAAGAATCCCTGTGTTTTGCAAATCAACAATATTTAGTGATAGGTGAACCCCTAGGGGGCCTGGAGGCTGGACGGTTTGAATTAGTACTCAAAGGTTTGGAGGAAAATGTGAAATATATAAATACTGAGTCTAAAAAAATTGTCCAAATGGGCTCGCTTATGAGATTTCTGGTATTTCCTTCTTCTGGTCAAGAGGAAATGCCGAGGAAAGGGCTGCAGTGTTTCAGTTGTTCTGTATCTGTCATCCAATTTCCCAATGAATATCGATTCTCTGGTTTCCCTTTGTCGTTCCCCCTTCCTGCCCTTGGAGAAGGGGGCCCTGGGAGCAGAGGGACGGACGGGGGGACCAGGCTGGGCTGGACGGAGGTGTACAGAGTTGCTGGCGGGGGGTGGGGAGCGGGCAGCTGGCGGGGGGGGGGGCTGGTGAACAGGCTCAGAGGGCTCTGAGGTTTCATCTGCTGTATATTAATGACTCTAAATCACACGGGAGCAATGGGAGAGGCCCTGGACAGGGTGTCGGGAGGCCAGTTCCAATTGTGGCCGTGGCTTCTAACCATCTGTGTGTGTGGCCTTGGGCAATAGATGTCTGGATCTCAGTTTCCTTATCTGTCCAACGAGATGGACTGACTTTAATGACATGTAAGCTTCTCCTCATCTCCAGATGTTATGTCAGATATCTCTCCCTGAGCCCTTGAAATTGTAGTGGAAACTCCCGCTCTGAGCACAGGTCCCATTGGAGGTTGACTTTCCTCTGAGCTGGGAATAGTGAGCCAGGGGGTGACTAGAAGGCACCTGTAAACGAAATATTCAGTTCTGCAAAAGGAGCATTTGGATCCAGACACATCCTGTGTGTGTGCAGATGGCAGGACCTGAGCTAAAAGGACCTTCCTTGTCAGCATCCACAAAGTGAGCGTAAGGCAGCTGCAGACCTCACTCGCCCTGTAAAACCACAAGTATCCAGAGGATGAGCCTGGGAACACAGTGAAAGTCCTTGCACAATGCGTGAGACACCCACAGGGCCGCAGAGCGGACGGCTGCCATCCTACAGTCCTAGGGTGGATCTGCCAGCACGGAGACCAGGTTGCCAGGTAGAGTCATAGATGGCACTTGAGAAGCTGGAACCCTTTAGAAGGTGTGTGTGTGTGTGTGTGTGTGTGTGTGTGTGTGTGTGTGTGTCTTCTGTGACTGAGCCCTGTGGCTCTCGCTGCTGGGGCCTCAGCTCTTCCCACATGACCCTTTTTCATGCTGCCACCTAGTGTGGGCTCAGGGACTTCAACTTTAAAGAAATGAAAGCACAGTTGGTTCCCAAAGGCTCACAGGAAGAGGCACGTTCATGTTAAATGATGTGGCCACGTGGCCTCCTTTCTCCTCATGATAACCCCGCTTCTAGTTGTGGACATGCTTGGCTCTCTAACTAGGCTTTTTTTTTTTTACCATTAATGACAGCATCCTGAATTCCACACAAAGGATCCAGCTTTGTAGCACTAGTCAATATCCTTGCATTTTCCCTCTGAAAAGCAAAGAGTTGAAATCAAAAATAGTTTTCTAAAAATATTTCTTATTGATTTTTTACTGAGAGTAAGGAAGAGGGATAGAGAGTTAGAAACATCAATGAGAGAGAAGCATCGATCAGCTGCCTCCTGCACACCCCCTATTAGGGATGTGCCCGCAACCAAGGTACCTGCCCTTCACCGGAATCGAACCTGGGACCTTTCAGTCCGAAGGCTGATGCTCTATCCACTGAGCCAAACTGGTCAGGGCTCAAAAATAATTTTTAAAAAATCTGGTGGAAACCCAGTGGGAGATTCAACAGACCATCATTTGCCATACTCGTCAACAGGCGGATGTGTGAACCTTGAGAAGTTTACTTTGCAAATTATTCAAGGGGATTTTATTCCAAAGTTTCCCATCAAGATCAGTGAAAAGGTGGGTATCTCAGGACTGACACGAAAATGTACCCCTGAATATCTCTTCAGAACACGTGCTTACAATGGAAACATATTCTTGATAAGGCATGAACGGGTGGAATTATACTAATCAAGGAAAACCTTACAGGGTGAGCAATTGAGTAACCTCTTTCTGAGTGTAAGAGCCTATTTGAAAGTTCTAAATGGCACCATAAATGTAGTCAGGCATATATTTCCATACTGATGCTCGATAATAAACACAGTCGGAGTCAGAAGTACCTTGAGGGACGCCCTGCTGTGCTTATTATCCTGACTTCCCTCCTCATCACTCCAGCCTACACTTTCATACTCATGGCTTTGTTTACCCAGCACTTGGCAAGTCCGACACCCTTGGTTCTGTTATCTTTCTGGGAGAGGCAGCCACAAACATGGAACTGTTGTCATTTTTCTCCTCAGCACCGACTTGAGCTCTTTTGTCTTGAGATCTTTCGTGATAGTCTAAATCCATCTTTTGAAAATTGAGGTGTTGCTTCAAAACTTTAAAAAAAGACTTTAATAGCATCACATGGATGAAGGGTTGAAATAAGCCTTAAATTTCCATCCATGAACTACCCTAAAAGACTAAAAATACTTTTGTTTCTAGAAATCCTCTCATGGCCCCTTTGATGGGCTTTATAAGGAGCAAATGCTATATAGTTCTAAAACTTTGAAATAGTAAATGTATATTTCTAAAATACTACTAACGTGTATCTAAAACTGCACCCTGCCTCTATTTGCTCATTTAAAAAACAGGGATAATGATGCCCATTTATGGAATTGTAACAGTTAAATGAAATGATGGATAGAACAATGTCTTGCACATAATTATTGGTTAATATATATTTGGGTTTTTCCAAAGATTAATTTCCCCAAAAGCCAGTACTAAAAAAAATTATAGTTTCCTCTGCCACCTCTTCTTCTTTATATCTGCAGGGTTTTTGTTTTGTTGTGTTTTTAATGGAAATGTGCAAGGACTCTAGCTTAGCTTACCTCATTCGGCAGATCTTATTATTGGACATCTCTCTCCCTTACGTACTTTTGTGCATGCTTTTGAACATTTCATGTATTTTACCAAACTGCCTTTCAAAAAAGCCTCAAACCATTTATATTTTCTCTTTTAATTGCGATATATTCAAGATGTATAAGTAGATCATTTGCTATATGTGATCACTATAATCAAGCTAATGAACATATCCATTACCTCACAGTTACCTTTGCTTCTTTTTTTTCTTTCTTTTTTTTTTTGGTGAGAACACTTAGGATCTACCCTCTTAGCAAATTTAAAAGGTACAGTACTGCTACCTGCAGTCCATGCTGTATGTTAGATCTCCAGAATGTATTCATCTTGGGTAATTGAAGTGTTGTAACCATTGACCAAGATCTTCCCATTCCCTCTCCTCCTTCCCCAGCCCCTAGTAACCACCATTCTACTCTCTGCTTCTCTGAGTTTGAGTAATTTATATTGCACATATGAGTGTGATCGCCCTGACTTTAATCCTCTGAGAAAATGGGAGAGTTGGGAGACAGAACCAGCTGTACAACCCTCTGTGAACAGTGACCAAATGTTCAACCTGACGCCCGTGTAGGAAATGGGCTCAATCCAAATCTCAGACTTTCCGTAAGAGAACTAAAAGTTTGGGAACACCAAAATGTGTGAGTAGGGGAGAGGAGAAGATGAAGGGACAAAGATCATAGGATGGGGACCATGGCCAGGTCCATGCCCCAGTCTCAAAGGTCTTATCATTACCCACATGGGAGAGATGGCTGCACTGATTCATGACATTGAGTGGGTTATAGATCCCTAAACCCACACACAGAATGTCCTTGATGTATCGTGTGGTGGAGGGTGTTTGCCTCTGCACCACTGAGGAGCTGAATGCAGGCAGATTCCAGGTGGCAGACTATCTGTCAGAGAAATGAAAACAAACGTAAGAACAATCTCCATGACCATGAACCTGGGGAATAAAGAAGACTGAATCCTGTGGTCAAGTGCATGGACTCGGGAGTTTGAGCCCCAGTTTCACCCCTTCCTACCTGTATGACTGTGTATAAATTAACATACTCTGCCTTTATTTGCTCATTTTAAAAACAGGGATAATAATAACTACTCATGCAATTGCAACAATTTAATGAGTTAATAGGTGTTAAGTGTATAGAATAATGCCTTGCATGTAATTATTGGTCAATACACGTTAGCAGTTATTATGTCATTGTTGAAATTGTGGTCAAATGGGGTCTGGATACTCTTAAGATAATGAAAACAGAAGACTCAGAGCTCAGTTTTGACCATATTAATTCAGAGGTTGGCAGGACATCTAAATTACATACTGAGCAGTTCTACTTGGGCTAAAATTGGTGGGAGCCTGTTTAAAGTTTAAATGTGAGCAACTCATTAAAAAAAATTATTAAGAATTTCAAGATGATGACAACAGTACATTAACCCGAATGTGGGGCCCTTGAAAGCAGGTGGCCCTGTGTGACTGCACAGGTCCCTCCCCCAGGAGGCTGGTCCTGCAGAGGCCCCGTGATCCATGGTGGCTAGACCCACAGAGCTTGTCTACTAGCCCTCAGCTCCTGTGTGATCTTTCCCTCCCACTCAATTTCTGTTGGTGTACCCTTTCTTGGTAGTGTTCTTGGTGCTCAAGTTCATGCTTTAAGGCATATGCTTCCTAGGAATCACCTAAGAGCATTCGAACCCTCTGTCTCTGTTTCCCCACATTTCCTGCACTCTTCAATTCACTCTGGCTCTTACTGCCTACACCCCACCCCACTCAGCCACCACTAGCACCTGCTCTGAAATTTTTTGGGTGGGGTGCCAGTGGCTTCTTAATTTTCCCTTTACGGTACCAGTCCCTCTTAAACTGTATTTATCACTTACAGTTTGACATCGATGACATTATCCTAAAACCCTCCTACCTGACTTCAGTAATGCCATTCCAGGGGTCCTTGTATCTCCTCTCTCCTTTACTGATTTTCCGACTTCTTATGTGTCTTCTGCCTGTTTCTCAACATTTGATGGATTTCTCTGTGATGTCTGGTCCTGTTCTCATTCTTTCTCTGAACATTCTCCTTGATGATCTCATTCATTCTGATGGCTTCAACCACCACCACCAAAAAAAAAAAAAAAAAAATGCCAACTCTCAAATAAATATGTTTACCCTCCTCTCTGCTGATTTAGATCTATATTTTCAATACTTATTTAGATGGCTGTGACTGGATATTCATAAGGGACCACATCCTCAACACATCTAAAACTAACTAGTTTTCCTCATGCCTCTTTCTTGTATTGTCCACTTTTACTCTGGTGTGGCTTAGTAATTCCAACTAGAAACTATGGTGATCCTTAGCCTCTCTGCTTCACCACCACCCAGCACCCAATGCTTCTCCAACTTTAATTGGTCTTATAATCTAAATATCTCTGGGCTCTATCCTCTACGTTCAATTTTCATGACTAGTTTTGTGTCCATCACCAAATAAGTCTATTAGTCTATGTATATCTATACTATTCTAACTTCTTACTGGACTCAGCCTCCAGGTGTCCTCCTTCCAGTTATATTCCATACATATCCCAAAAAATGTTTTCTAAAATGTAAAATTGTGTAAGACACACCCCTGCTTAGGGAGCCCTATTATCAACTAAATAAAGTTAAAATGTCTTTGGAAAGCACAATGATCTAGGTTTTCTATTTTATCTCAACTTATCTGAGATTAGTCTTAACTTCCAGTCTTCCTAGCCACAGACCTAATCTCAAGCAACTCTAAACTGTTGGTCTTTTCTTGACTGGGTCACCACTGTGTCCTTGCCCATGCTGCTCCTTATGTCCAGAAATGCCTTTCCCTATAGCCTCTACCAGTAAATTCCTAGTTGTCTTTCAAGATGCAGTTTATCTGAAATTTCTTCTAGGAAATATTTTTTATTCTCTGTGTCCCCATAGCACTTTACACACACTTCTCTTGATTACAATTATTTATTTGCCTTCTCCACAATTAGCTGTGAATTCTCGGAAGTCGGGTAGCATGCTCTATTCTTCTTCATATACTCAGCACCTAACATAGTCATCCCTAGATCAGAGTAGGAACTAAAACGAAGCTTCATGAATGACTATCCTACATATAAAGTCAAGGGTTTACTAAGGCTCTTAACTCATGACATTGAGGGTTCTTCTTTGTTTTTCTATTTATATATGATAGAATTTGGACCAAGGAGAAGAAAAGCCAAAACTTTATAACAAGCAAACTTTTCAAATAGCCCCTGGAAGTGCTCTAACACGGGATAGTTACCCCCATAAAGTAGAAATATGCATTGGGATTAAATACTCTCTCAAATTTCTTATACATAAACCTGTGTAGTAACTCCTTTGGTGGATAAGATACAGCAAAAGTATCTCACAAACAATAGAGCCTATGATCTGACCTCAGCACTACCAGCCCCTACTTCTCTTATCTCACTTACTCCTATGCCCCCACTCAGAGTTTTAAAAATAAATCTTATGTCTACTATCAAGTGGTTATTGCATTTCTTCTTTTTAGAACTTCTGTATGAGAAAGCCAAAAGTACCAGACATTTTTTAACTATCATCATTGAATTCATGTGTCAGGCTGGTCACAGTGGCCGAAGTTACAGAAGCAATCCTCATGTAGATCAGTTCTGTTCCCAAAGAGAATTATTACTTCCTGTGTTCTAAGACAGCATGCCTTTCTCTCACCAGGTGAAAAAAATGAGGTATCTTTGAAGAATGTCTCCATTTATTGGAAATACATCTCCTGCTATATGGTGAGTTAGCACTTGTGTGTGTCTATATATTTTCTCTAATATTTGTGAAATTTAATGTGTCTCCAGCACCAGAGCTCAGCTCATCTCATAAGGACCAAATTCAGCATATTTGGGGGTAGGGGGGAGTAAGCTGTTTCTTATATACTTATCTTTGACATCAAGACAGTCAGACAAGGCTAATGATAATGTAAACAATGCAATAGCAAATTAGTTTTCATACTATATTTGTATTCTTCTGCATTGTTCTAGGCAGATATTGGTTGCCTTCGTTTATCAAGTTTAAAGCTACTGTGAGTCATTCTTTACTAACAATTATGTCTGATAGTAAAAGTATTCAAATTTCCTAGTGAAGACCACAGGCCAGCTCCCAAGCTTAAGTTTTTCCATCTGTCAGGTAGGAACAAGTTTTTTTCATGGATTTATGTGTAACTCTCATTCTGTAAAGTTCTGTAAAAGAAGTACATATAACAAATTTTTGAGGCAACAAAGTCAACCGTGTTAAAACTGTGTTTGCTTAGAAATGGAAATGCTTTTGAATAGGCCATGTTTGGGGATCAGTAAGATAATTCATGGAGGAGAATTGTTCACAACAGAAAATAAAAGTAATTTACATAGCACTGTAAACACTGGAGGCTCTAGGCAGTTGTATATTTATAACATAACAAACAAAGGACCTAGTCTCTGACCCTGAACAATTTTCAATTTATCACTACAAATGCCCTAAGAACTCCGAACAACGCAGCACAGACTAAGGGTGCATTAACTACCAGGCATTGTCATTGAAATCCTTCTCCGGTGCCAGCTTTCCAAGAAGGCTTTAAAGGTCTTAAAGGGAACAATGTTGGCTGATATTAAATTGGCAAATGATTCTAGGTAAAAAAAAAAAAAAAAAGAAAAGAAAAGGATTGTATGAACAAACAAAACATGACCCTAGAATCAACAGAAAGGCAAGGAGGATTGGGATAAAAATATGAAGAAGAGTTGGGGACATTAATGAGGTGACAGATGTTGGTCAGATTAAGGAGTCAAAAGTCCAGGGAAAAATGAGAGAAACCTCTTTTCAGCATATATTGCAACAGAAAGACAGTGAACATCAATTTAAATGTGTAGAATGGGGCTGGCAAAATTTTTCTTCAAAGTACCAGATGGTAAATATTTTTGGCTTTGTAGGCCATATAGACTCTATCACAACCATTCAACTCTGCTAAAGTTGCAGGAGAGCAGCCATAGACAATCCAGAGTGTGGCTCTGTTCCAATAAAACTTTATTGACTTAAACAGGAAGTAGAGTAATTTGGCCCAAAGGTAGAAGAATAAGGGAGGAAATAATCAAGCCAAATTGATTCACCTTTGCTCTTGGCATCCTTGGCCTTGGCAAGATAGCTCTGCAGTTACCAGTGAAATCAAAGCCTTGTTCAGGATTCCTGGCAGTTAAGTGAATGATAGCAATGGCCTTGTTCAGGGGTGACCTAAAATTGTGCAGCAGGCAAATTGCCCACTTTCTTCTTATTTGTGCTTCTCCTTTTGTGGGTTCCTCTCACCATCTCTCATCAGGTAAGTGCATCTTCATCAGGAAAACTACATCTGCTCCCTACCATTGCTGGGCTAGGGCACATTTGATTCTCTATTTTTGACTACTATAGAAATAAATTTGAACAAAATTGGCAATGACTTCCTAAACATAATAGCAATGAAAATCTAGCAATAATAGGACTATGGACACAAAAATTTGTTTCAATTAACACAAGGGTTGTCATTATAAAAATGTAGGAATCTTTTCATTTCATAACTGTAGATTTAGAGATCAGGGGCTTAATCACAAAAATCATGTACAATTATAATAGTGGCCCAGTGCATGGATTCATACACATTAAAAGGAAATTAATTAGAAGAAAGATTTATGCAGTAATTACGTTACTGCAAAAAATTACATGTCAAAATAGTATATATAATATAGTATTATAAAATTAAAATACAAAATATTTTAATATCGCTATTTGCTCTTTCTCTATAATAGAAGTGTCAGAGATGAAAAAAATTAGTAAAATGTATATGAAAATAATATATGAATTGATTAATAAGTAAATAATAACAACATGATATAAAAACAACAAAGACATGATATAAAAATAACAAAAACATGATATAAAAACAACATTGATAAAAACAATGACTGATAAATTGATTAAACTTATTCTAATATCTCCCTGTATAACACATTAAGAATAAAAACACTTTCAGAGTGCTTGACTAATTTCCCTTGTGATGAAGTATTTACAACTTTAACTTTAATGTCACACGCTCTTCGCATTTGAGAGAAAGCAACATATAACTGACCATGTCCGAAAATGGGTTCAGGTAGGAATATTCTGTCAATGATGCCACTTTCTTTCAGCTTCAGAGGTACGTTGTGCCAATAGTTGGTCTTCAGATACATTCTGGTGTCGTGTGCAATTGGCACCAGCAAGAGCTTTATATGTATGGTACATGTGTGAGTCAACATTTATTTTTAAATGGCCAGTGTGTGTCATATGTACTGGCTGGTCAGTCAGTCGGATGGTTGGACAGATGGATGGTCAGTCACTTAGCCTTTTATATATATAGCTAGGCCCCAGGTCAATAGATTCCTACATTAGAGCTCTTTTGTCCCAATTGATGCTACTTTATTTTTGTTGCTACTTTTCAAGGACATGAAAATAGTTTTAAATCAGTCCAAACAGATTAGTGATCCTATAAAATCTGGGACACAGTCTCCAATCTTTCTCTATTATGAGAGAGAAATAGGATAGATTCGGTCTTGCTTAACGTCAGTGACATGGACCACACAATCTCTTCTTCCATTCAGATATTACCCTATCTTCATGAAAAGTAGATTGTACTCTGGCTGAGGAGTTTTCCACTTGTAAGGATAGACATGCACCAATTCATGTACCTTTCCTCTCTCCCTTGTCATCAGCAAATACATTTATGCACGTCAGGCTGGGGATGCAGGACATCACAGTGAAAGACAGCCCTCCCAGGTGGCCTCAACCTCTGTTTCACCAACTGTGCTGGCTAGCCACAAACACGACCACACGTGTTTTTAAGATGAAAATCATTCTGCTCACAAGTGCTCAACACTGTAGGACTGCTTTCACTAGACATCATTTTGTCAAACCCTAGCGCTGCTAGTTTAGCTGATGAAATTGAAAGCATTTGAGTCAAATAAATTAGATTACCACCCTTGGATTCAGATAAATCATTTCCCCAATTTTTGGTGTGTTTGCTTTGGCTGAGTTTGAATCCTAGAAACTCCCTTTTGGATAGCCACTCTGAAGCCACAGCATGTGAGCTAACAGGAGGAGATGTGAAAAAGATTGAAATAGAAAATATACAATCAACAAATGACTGTTTAGATTATGTTATGAATGCTTTAGAACTTGGGATCCTTCTGTCATTGCATTTATTACCTTAGCCCAGGAAATCCATCCCAAAGAAAATAGAGCTGAAAACTAATGATTTGTGAGGAAGGGGAGATATAACCAGTGTTTCCTTTGTCTGTCCTTCACAGATTCAGTTAGGAATCCATGAGGTGGACAGGCTCATTGGTACCTGTGCTTCTAACCTGGCCAAGTGTTCCCATTCAGCTTCCCTGTGGAGAGAGAAACTCCAGTCTGGCCCTGCCCACACAGTAGGAAGGCTGCTTAGGGATTTGACCTGGGGGCCCCTGTGACTTACCTTTAGAATTTGTGATGTTGCAATCACTGATGTATTGCACATTAGCAGGCAAATACAGGCTCTTTTAAACCCTGCATTTTCATCACTGGACTCATCATAGCCTTATGCAGGTTCCCAGGTAGTTAAGTGAATGATACCAATGGTCTTATTCAAGGCCAATTGCCTACTTTCTCCTTATTTGTGCTTCTCCTTTTGCTTCGTCCTCCTGTTGCAGAATTTACCAGGCTACCGGAAAACACACAATCGGTACTCAGAAGATTCAGGAAAAAAAAGAAACCTTTATTCAAAGCAGTGCTGCTGGTTCAGGGGATTCAAAGATCCAAAGCTTGAACACCATATACAATGAGATATTCCTTATATATATTCCTAAATTCTTTCTTTCCTAACTTCCGGGCTTTTGTGGTGGGCCTTTGAAGCCCTACCTAAGTTAGTTAGAATGGGGAAGTAAGATTACAGCTAAAGACCTGGCCTGAGTGTTGCCAGTGACCTCCCTTCTGGCTAAGCTGTTAAATTCTTGGTTTGTGGCCCTTGTAAACTGGGAGTATTTACGAAAACAGATTATTGCCTAAGGAAGGGACAGTGACTTCATTCTAGGCTAACAAGAATGTGCATTAGGATACTGGTTACTGGCACAGATTCAGATCGCTAGCCCCCACTCACCCAGGTTGTCCCCCTATATTCCTCTTCACTCCATCCTGAACACTGTTTAAATGCATCTTCTAAGAGACCAGCTTTCTTTTCTCACTGCTGGGACAGTGCCTTATAAATGATCAGTTTTCTTTTTCTTTTCTACACACAATTTACTCTGATGCCTTCAACTATTTCACATTAAGTTATTTGTTTATATATGAAACTGTTTTCTGCACCAAAAGAAACCTCCATTCATGCAAGTTGGGGCTGACTTACAAAGGAAGTGCCTTGGGGTATGGAGGAGGTGTCCCTTATCCCTCGAATCATGTCCCTTTACGACTCTCTACTCAGTATGTAATCACCTCCTGGAGCATGTGGCCAATACTAAGGCTTCTGTGGTCAGGAAACCATTTGGAGAACATATTGCCATATTGGCTTTTATGGGGTCCTTGTTTAAAGTAGGTAAGAGATCGTGTTCTTTAACTCTGGGATTATAGGCAAAACCATCCTTCGAAAGTTTAATGGAGCAGGTCCCAGAAAGGAAATTAAAGCCAATAAGGTGTTCAGTGCTATTGTGGAATAGCCCGATCTTGGTGCTTTCAACTCCCCATTCATGTTCCAAACCAAAAAGAAAACACAAAACAAAACATGGGCACGGAGCCATGCAGAGCCATGGCAAGAGTTAGGACTTTTTTTTTTTTCTAGGAAAAATAAAACTCTTGAAAAATCCTTTTCCCTCAGGAAAAAAAACATAGGCTAAAGAATTTAATAAGATGGAGGCTTTATTTAGCAACAACATGCTTTCCTGTGAGCACAGAGCTCACTCGGAAAGAAGCTAAGAATGGACCGACCCGCACGATTACTTTCTGGCAAAGAACCAATCACATTTGGAGCCCTCGGCAGCTGGACACAGAGCGACAGCTGAAAACAAAAACATGTTACAGAGATCAGAGACATTGCTGAGTGCTCCATTTTGAAGTTTGATCCAAAGATCCAATTTATGTCACGTTGATTTTATGGAAGAGAGGGGGTTTGTTCCAAAGGCTCTTTAAGCCCTAACCTCTCCTTTTGCTCTTTTGGCCTTTCGGCCCCACAGGATTTTCAGTATCCCTGGAAGATAGCTGCCCTTCAGAAATGAGTCCCATGGTGCATGGGAAGGCACTGGGTACTGTTCAAGACCAGCTTCCTCCTCCCAGAACCATGAGTACAAGTTGCCAGTGCACCCACATTCTAATAAGAGAATCTCTTTCTCATTCTGCCTGCGGACTGTTTGTCAGTTCTGGCTTCTTTTGAAGTACCTATGGCTTGTCCAACATGAAAGCAAACAAGGGCAACGCATATAAAGCTTCTCCTACTACCTAGATTTTTAAAAGAGATACTAAGTACATGGAAAAAAATCAGACAATAAATTAAGGGGCTATTTAGGGTTAGGGTCTTCGGTTCTGGAGAGTGACTACGGGGATCTGAATAGCACCTGAGACCACAGACAATTCATTAATTCAAACCTCTGTACCTCATCAATGAAAAAAAAACAGAAGTATAATCATCTCTACTTCATGGAGTTTTTCTAAGGGTTCAGTAAGTTTAAAATGCCCTATATATCTGGAAGCGCTTAATACATAGGCGGTAATACTACTAAATGTAAATTGGCCTGGTTCAAAGTATAAACACTCGGACAGAGACAGGTGGTGCAGCGGAGGAGGGACTCAGCTGGGGTGTGGTTCGTTCTCTTCCATAGCCCCGTCCAGAACCGTGTGGGAATCTGCTGCCATCCCTAGGGAACTAATAGATTTCTGTTCCCATTTTTTAGTCCCATTTTGTTTTCACACATGTATACTTTCAAAGTCTTTTGAAACCACAAATGGATATTTTGGCGGAAGTAAGCTTGCACCCTACCCTCCTCATTCCCCACTTCCTCACAGTTGGGAGGCGGTGTTCCTCATTGCGTCTGTGGACCACTGTCCAACTTTCTGCTTCTGTGGTTGGCCTCCATCCGGCCCAGTTCAATCCAACTCTTCAAATCACATCTTAAGAAAACACTTCACTTCATTGTCTTTACTGAACCTCCTATTTTAATTCTAGGATTCAGTTTAAAAGATACAACTGGTATACCATGACACATTTTCACATTTTCAAAATAACCCAGAAAATTTAGTGGAACGCCCTAATTAGCATGACAGTTTATAGCCTCTAACAATCGACACCTTCCCTCCCTTGCTCTTTACATTCCCTCTGTAGTTCCTGCTTTAACATTTGTAGGCAACAATTCCCTGGGATTTACATCCATTTCTAAGGCTGCTTGTTGAACATCTTTCCTTTGCTATGACTTTGAACCTGAAGAGCATTATTATTATTATTATTATTATTATTATTTTATTATTATTATTATTTTGTTAATCCTCACTTGAGGATCTTTTTTCCATTGATTTTTAGAGAGGAAGGGAGGGAGGGAAAGGAAAACATTGATGTGAGAGAGACACATGATTGATTGCTTCACGCACATGCCCCAACCAGGGCCTAAGATCCAGCTTGCAACTGAGGTATGAACCCTCGACCAGAATTGAAACCCATGACCCTTCAATCTCTGGGCCAATGCTCTAACCATTTAGCAAACCAGCTAGGGCAAGGCCATTATTATATTATATCTACTATAGAAGACACAGGCTCTACTCTCAACAATTCCACTTGACAACACGAAGACTCCATTCTACCTACGTGATCTCCTGAGTAATGACTGTATTTGATAATTTGACCAAGAGAACCTGGAGTGTTCATTATCAATTGGTTCATCATGTTATATAGGTTAATCACCAAGGTTCTCATTCATTTACTTCTCTTCTGGAACCTCTAATTTTCCAAAATGTGCAATCTTATCTTTCAGATTTAGTTTTCACTATTTTTCCTAACTGGTGGTTATAAAGAATCATCTGATTATGAAGAAATCAGTATTCTTTGATTTCTACATCCCACAGCTAAAATCTACATCCCTTTGATTCTGTGGCAAGTTTTCAAGTTGTAATATCTTTGTTTTCACCAGGTTTCATATGTGAAAGGCTGGGGCATGTATTTGGCGCCAGTGAGATTCCTAGTTCAGGGATGTAGTAATAAACCTGATTTGCAAACAAGCCATGGCCAGGCACATATTTTTCACACACATATTTTTGTTAATATTAAGCAGTTATTTGCAAAGCAAGCTGGTGTAATTTCTTGGTAGGATTGTTGTACAGGATTCTATCAGCTGTTACAAGAAAAGGACTGAGCTGCAAAAGGGATTCAAGTTGTATCTTATTACTCTTTGTTAGGGAGGGTATTGAATTTAGTTAGAAATCAGTCAACTTGTTTAGAAATTATGTCGCAGACAGACGAATGCAAAATGCCAGATGGTGGAATTGAGTAGAGACCTCATTTGAGTCAATGAAAAGTCCACTCTGACTTAGTATTCTTGTCCTATTAAATGTTATTTACTTTTATTTTTTTCTCCACTTAACTGAGTTTTGCTGTTTCATGAAACATAAAAATTCGTAATACACTTTAACCCTAATCTTATTTGAAAGTTTATTTTATATAGATCTATTCTTGATTCTTGCAGCCTCTATAAAAACAAATCGTTCTTGGTTGACGAATTTCCCTGGTATCACTAGTCCTAAGATATAATGAAGACATATATTGGACCCCTTGTCATTTAAATTAATTTTACTTTTTACTTGTATAATGTCTTATAAGAAACTGATTATACCCTAGAACGGTTCCTAGATTGTGTCTCTTCCTTCCAAGACCACAGAGATGCTCTGTGGTGATTGTATTAAGCTAAATAATACTTCATTATTCCTCCATTATAGAAATCTCAAGGCAGAGATAGTAGCACATCAATTACCCGGCTTTGTCAGTAAACGAGGTATTCCTTGTTAGTGGTTTTGGCAAGAAACAAAGTTTATTACATTATGAGTTAAAAGTATTAGTATCAGTCATTTGGCCTAAAAAACCCACTTTTAAAAATCGCTGTAAACTTCTAGGCTAGTCTGGCAGGAGGCTGCCACTTTAAACAATCCCATTCTCAGGCTGGTGAGAGAAAAGCAAGTGGTTCAGGAAAGGAGAAAAGAGTTGCTCTGAGACTGGCTGGCCTGGCCCTGCCTCCCTCTGCCCCATGTGCTCCTGATTGGGTCACACTCTTTCTTTGCAGCCTCCTGTGTGATCCACCTGTGTCCAGGTGGCCCAGCTCAGTTCTTTGGGTGACCTGGGTCTCTTGCCTTTGAATGAGAGCTTTCGTTGAATCATGATTTCCTCTCTCCCAGGCTGGTACTGAACACACTCGGTTGAACCTTGACAACTTGGTCTACGGAAATTCTGTCATGAATTGCCTTCTGGGAATTCTGGTTCTAAAGACTCATGGGTGAATAACTGTCACCCTCAACTGTATACATACATTCATATACATGAGTGTGCATAAATTTTCCCCTCAGAAAATAAAAGCTATGTACTAAAGACAATACAGCTGCTATTATAATTGAATTAGCTAGTTCATCAGCTTCATGGCGTCACTGTGCTGGAACTCAGCGATGGCCACAGGAATGTGGAGATGTTGGGCTGTTCACTAGTATTCCTTAACTTAGTTCAGGAATTAAGAAATTATGTTATCAAACTAAGAAATCAAAAGTCCCAGATTGATGTAGCAATCTCTCTCTCATTTAGCCGATTAGCTATCAACTGCTATTGGTAAAATCATATCCTTAGCTGCTCAGAGCTTTTTTCTAAAATTGTATTTGTAAAATAACAAATTAAGTTGACTTTTCTGGTGTACAATTCTATACATTGTGACATGTGTGTAGATTTGGCTAACACCATCACAAGCAAAATATTACACAGCTCCACCACTACAAGAAATTTGTTTGTGCTATCTCTTTTTAGTCACACTGTCTTCCTACCCCTAAACTCTGACACCCCAGATCTGTTCTCTGTCACCATAACTTTGTCTTGTACAGAATGTCATATCAATGGAATCATGTAATCTGTAACTTTCACCTAGCCTGATGCCTTTGAGATTCATCCAAGTCATTGCATGTATCAATAAGTCATTCTTTTTCATTGCTGAACAGTATTCCATTATACTAGGGATGCACAATAGTTTATCTGCTCCTCCACTGAAGGACATCTGGGATATTTCCAGTTTGGGGTGATTGTGAATTGAGCTGCTATAAACATTGATGTGTAGGTTTTTATGTAAAGTAAATGTGTATTCCTTCTGGGATTGCTGGATCATACAGGAAATGTATGTATGTTTTTACTTTTTAAAGAACTGCCTGTTTTCCAGAATGGCAATACCAACTTATATTCCCACCTGCAATGTATGAGAGATCTAGTTGCTTTTTGTCCTTAACACCACTTGATATTGTTTTACTGTAGCCATTCTGATGAGTGTGAAGTGGGAGCTCATTGTGGTTTTAATTCACATTTCCCCAATGAATAATGGTGGTGAGCATCTTCTCATGTGTTTATTTGCCACCCATGTACCTTAGGATATTTGTCCATTTTAAAAATAGGGTTGTGTGCTTTCTTGTTGCTGAATTTTAAGTTTATTTATATATTCTGGATACCGTCCTTTGTGGATATGTGGTTTGCAAATATTTTTCTCTCAGCCTGTGGCTTGTTTTCTCATTCCCTTTACAATGTCCATCACAGGACAAACGTTTTTAAACTTCGTGGCATCTCCAGTTTATTACCTTTTTCTTTTGTAGATTATGCTTTTGGAGTTGTATCTAAGAAATTTTTGCCTAACCCAACATCATAAAATTTTTCTTTTATGTTTTCTTCTAAAATGTTTATAGTTTTGTGTTTTATATTTTGGTCTATGATCTATTTTGAAGTTTGGGGTTGATTTTTGTATGTTATGTGAGGTTGTAGTTTAAGATCCATTTTTTTTTTTTTTTTTTGCGTATGGATGTCCTTTTGTTCTGCTATCACCATAACCTTCTTAATGTGATACCTTCATTCTGGTTAGATAGAGAACACCAGGTAGCCAGACTTATTAGAATGGCTCATAGGAATGGAGGCTTTGTAATACCTGTTATAGTTATTCAGTGATTTTTTTCAAATTGCTTCTTGTTTTGGGTTGTGCTCTAGGTGGTTGGGGATACTGAAATGTCAACATGATTAAAGAAAACAAAAACAAAATCACTTATGCTGAATTACTATTTCAATGTACCTCAAAATTATGTGGAATTATGTGGACAGTCTACAGATTGGTAAAAGGTACTGAATAATTTGCATCTCTCTCTTTTTTAGAGGAGTCCCTATGACTCACATGTTATTGGTCTATTTACTAATTCTCTTGTTAAGCCCCTACTGTGTGCCTAGTATTATTGTAGATGCCTGAGAATCACCAGTGAGTAAAAGCAGATAAAAATCGCCTCCTCATGGTGCTTGCATTCATGTAGGTGACAAACATATGCTTATGTGTGTGGGGTCAGGTGAGCAATTACCATTAATTTATATTAATAAGATAGTTAAAAATGTATAAGATAATACAAACTAATATATGTATATATAATATAATTTATCTCTCTATATAAAGAGGTAATATGCTAATTAGTCCTAATAGTGTCCCAGTCATGACCGTTCAACAGGCGGCACACGCGCAGGAGCTGGTGGGCGGGATGGTGGCGGTGACTTGCACTACCAAGACATGAGGCTGCTGCCAGGGGCAGTCCCCGCGGTGGAGGTGTGCACAGGCCCGCTGCACCGCCCAGCCCGGAGGGGGGCATCAGAATGGGGGAGCCCCCCCGCATGAATTTCATGCACCAGGCCTCTAGTATAGTAATAAAATAATAGTGAAAGGTCTAAATAAATAAACTTTATAAATAAAATAGTTTTGCTAGTTTCAAGGGCTTAAAAAAAAATAAGACACAAGTTGCAAATAGTAGAACTTTATTGATTATTTACTTATTTACTACATACTTTTTTAAAGGTAGTACATGCAAACCACCATGCTGGTTAACAGGGACTTTCACAATAAATACACAATTTTTCTACTCTGTTTTGGATTTCCCAGTGTGCATGTGTGTGCACATGCATGTTAGGGGTTGATAGTGATGACACTACGATACAGATATAAATATAATGCTCTACATGACTGATCCAAACAAGAGAGATGAGAATTCAGAAGAAACGATTCTGGCTGCAGACATACAAGGCCCTGCTCATTTGGTCCCATGCTACCATGCAGTGGTTAATAGCAAGGGTTTTATTCTTCATTTCAGAAATGTTTTTCATATAGAAAAGTTCAAGCATATGCAGTACTAAAATCAAGAGTATGAGAAAAAGCAACCCTATGTAGCTATCATTTAACTTCAACAATTTTTTAATTAACAGCAAGAATCGTGGAATGAGGCACATGAGAGATTAAGTTTAGCTCGTTACTTGCTGGCTACAAGACTGAGATCAAATTACTGACCCCCTCTTAGCTTTAGTGTTCTTTTCTGCAAAATGGGGTTAATAATGCCATCCACAGTGTATGTGTGAGGATCAGGTGAGATAATGAAAATAGTGTGCCTGTCACAGTGTCTGTTATGGTAGAGGAACTCCATGCATACTGTCTATCTCCTCTTCCTCCTTGGTCCTAGCAGTTTGTTTGTAACACACAATTGTTTGGTGTGCTCCCCACTGGACAGGGGGTACCTTAAGGATGGCTTTGTGCTGTTCATGTCTCTATCCTGCATGGCACATAGTATTCAATAGACACTTACAAGCCAATGGTTGAGTAATCTGATATGATTTCACAGGACAGATATTGGAAAATGGTATATGGGAAAACTATAATAAAAAAATGTGTATCAGAGGCAGGAAAGTCTAACATGTGCTCTCAAAAAGTGATAAAATATGCCCTGACCGGTTTGGCTCAGTGGATAGAGCGTTGGCCTGTGGACTCAAGGGTCCCGGGTTTGATTCCAGTTAAGGGCATGTACCTTGGTTGCGGGTACATCCCCCAGTGGGAGGTGTGCAGGAGGCAGCTGATCAATGATTCTCTTTCATCAATGTTTCTAACTCTCTATCCCTCTCCCTTTCTCTCTGTAAAAAATTAATAAAATATATATATATTTTTAAAAAGTGACAAAATCTCACCCGACATGGTCTAGAAGAGGGAAGTGGAAAGGAGGGTCCACAGCATAGACCCTGCTATTTCAAAATTATGTAGATAACAGAGCACCACTGAGGTTTTCTGAGCAAAGTTACTTTTAGTTAGTGTGGCTATTGTCAGTATTTAAATGTGTATCTTGGAAATACTTAAACAGAATCTTTCTGTCAAACAGTGTGATGGTTTGAATTGTATTGTGTTCCTCAGAAAAAAATATACTTAATCTAAATCCCCTGTTTGCTCCCCTTACCTGTGACTATGACCGTATTTGGAAATGGGGTCCTTGCAGATGTAATCAAGGTGAGTAAGGTGGGTCCTAGTCCATTATGACTACCATCCTGACAAGAAGAGGGACATTTGGATGCAGAGAGAGTAGGGAGAAAGCCAGGTGACACAGAGGCAGAGATTAGAGTGTTGCGGCTGCAAGCCAAGGAAGGCCAAGGGTTGATCAACACCAGAAGCTGGGAAGAGGCAAAGGACATTCTCCCCTACAGAGGGTGCCAACACTTCGACTTCAGACTCGTAGAGTTCTTATGGTTTTAAGCTACTCGGTTTATGGTGCTTTGTTGGTGGTAGCCCTGGGAAACGAAATACACACAGTTTGAGTTCTCCCTGGAAATCTCATTGGCATTGTCAATTTGCATGACTCACCTGTTAGGTACAATCTAAAGACATGGCCTTGTTCCATGTTCCATGGCAATGGGAGCCCATGAAGTAGAGCATTGGGCCCAACACTCCCTGCTCGGCACAGAGGTAAGGCTGTGTAGTAAGAAGACTACGCACAGCAGTCGAAATATTAATATATGTATTTTTCTGGCCCAAAGACAAAAGTAAAATGTAGGAACATCCCTTCTGGTTCCCTTGGCTGCCATGGATCCTCCGGGCTTCCTGAAGCTTGTCTAGGTGCTGTGCATTTGAGTGAGTAGTGAGCTGGGTTTGTGCTGTGACACAGGCTGGGATGATGTGAAGCATGTTGTGATGCTCAGAAGGCAGGAGGGGATAGGGGGGGCCCTGCCAGAGATCTTGGCACCCATCCAGGTCCCTTTGTCTTAGTGCCCAGGCACCTCCCCCAGCTCCCACTGGGACGCAGACAGTTTCCCACTCGCCCGGCTTCTAGTGAATAACAGAGTTCACTTCAAAATGGCCAAAATAAATAAGGAGTGACTAGAGGCCAATCTTTTGAAACCTGGTGTGGGGGGTCTTATCCACTCCCCTAAGACTATGTCAAGCTGTGCCTCCAGTAGAGTTGACAGAAATAAACAGAGCACAGGTTTTTGGATATGCCTCTTCGCAGCTGACCAGCACTGGGAATGGGACAACCTCCATATCAGCTCTCAGAAGAGGAGCTCACCCCTCCCCAACCCCCCACCCCCCATGCATCTGTTCCAGGCACAGGAGAGGCCCCTGCTCAAAGTGAAGGTGGGAGGTGGCAGCGGCCGGGCATTGCATTGTCAGCTCCACTCCCGAGTCTCTGCCAAGGAGCACCAGTGATTGCCAGTGAAGCCAGAAGCCATGGATACAGTTGCCCCCACAGGCCTCAGAAAGAACCAATCTGCTGATACCTTGATTCCGGCCTCCGGCCTCCAGAACTGTGAGACAAGAGCGTTAAGCCACCCAGTGTGTGGTGTGTTGCTACAGCAACCTTAGGAAACCAGTGCCCTCCCCGTTATTAAGTGTGAAATCAGACATGGGGACCTATGGGTCGAAAGTGGGCTGGCACAGCGATGGAGCGATCTTGGGAGCAGGGTCCTCAGCAGTGAGCTTGCAATGCAGAGATGTGGAAGACTGCACATGTCCCCACACTCCACGCACATGACGCCACCAACTGGCTGGGACTGTCTTTGTCTCAGCATCCCCCTCCCCCACACGCTCCAATATTGACAGCCCTGCAGGGCAGCAGTGATGGGCGAGGGACCAGGTCACACACACACACACACACACACACACACACACACACACACACACGAGACATGACAACCAACTCCTTTTAAATTTGATTAGAGACTGAAGGCAGGAAGCGATGGACTTTAATTCCCTAAGGGATGATATATTAGGATCCCAAGTATATCAGTTATTCTAAAAATAAAAATAAACACGTGGAGGAAATCAATGAATAAGCAAAGTAGCCAAGTTTTCATTAAGAGACGGCTGCTTTTCCTGCCTTAGAAATCTTGCTTCCTCAGTAAAGCTGTGGTTCTCTTGCAGTGATGAACGTGACATTGAGAACTCCGGATCAAAGCCTTTACTCTTTCCTCTCTTCCCTCTTTTGTTTTCCACCCCAATTCTTATTGCTTCTTCTTATAATGCAGGCCTTGATGTTAATACAATGCTTAGCACATGGATGCTGAAGAAAGGATAATTCACCCACAGTTTCCTGTCCCTTTCCGGTCCTTTTATTATATCTCCTTTAAATGGATGTGTCTCAGATCACAAGATATTCATAAAGTCAGAGGTTGTGGGTCCACGTTTATTTTTTTCAAAGAAATTTAATTAGTTGTCAACATTGTTAAAGAATGAGACTCCACGTTCTTTGGAAAAATTGGACGGTCTGGCCACACTGGACCCCCATTTCTTCCTGCTTGGCCATTTCTGGCCAGAGTTCAGCACATACTGCCCCTTCGGGCTAAGCATATGTGCTCCTCCATCTTGCCTTGGTCTCATCCTGCCTATCTTCCTCTGCACATCACAAAATTCTGTCCCTACCAGCGGCAGCCACCTCTGGGGACCGCAGGGACGAGTCTCTGCTGTGAATCTACTCTTCTTTCCAACTCTGCTTCCTCTTCTTGTCTCCACATTATTTTCCTCGTATCCTGGTACCTATCAAATTCAACCTAAAAGTGTTCTTGCTGGGAGCCAAGCTGGCTAACATTTACATTAACTGGGTATTAGTAACATTCACCAGAAATGGCTGCTTATATCAAATCTGGCAGAATAAACGGAATTCTGCAATGCTAGTATTGCTTAATTAGAATCGCTGGAGACCCGTGCCTATTAATACTTTGAGCTTGTGGCTGATGCTTTCCTAGCACTAATTAATAAGTCAATATGTCTTTTTAAATTACATTTTATGAGCCAGGTCTCTGGTGATGGAATTGGCCAGTGGCTGGTGCAATAAGAGAAAAGAATTGATTTTTATTAGCATTTCGTGATTTGCAGAGTGTGCAAAGTTCCTTTGTATGAGTGTCGCACTTGATGTTGGCTGTCTCTCATCACCAGCTTGGCATTGGCCATGATGTGTGCTGGAATCTGAGCAGTAGCCAAAGGGAATAGGGAGAAACTATGGAATGATCTGGGTCTCATACTGTCTTTGGGAGGGGGCAGGGGAATCACAATGTCTCAAGGAGGAGGTGGTACCAGCATTGAGCTCAGTTCGGGCTGGGGTGACTGAAGGAGTCAAAGGTAGTAGATGGGTTGCCACCACGGTGATGCTTATAGGCAAATGGAACTTAGCACGCTCCCTTGGGAAATGTCCATCTGGTGGGAAGCAGGAGCCCACAGAGGGTCGAGCAGGACAGGGATCTGGAAGCTAGAAAGGTTGTTAGACTCCCAACGAAAGGGTCTGGGGGCCCGAAAAGGGCTCCAGTCCAAGTGTAGAACTGGAAGAGTTTAGGTACTCAGTAAATATTTGTTGCAAGAGCGGATGAATAAATCCAGCCCTGCCACTTACCAGCTGTGAAATCTTGGGACAGTCCTTTAAATTCAAAGTCAGTGTGTGGGCAGGGAAGCAAAAGCCATCTCAGGCCTTTAGAGAAAGTTTCACGCAGGGAATTAGAGGCTGGGAAAGCAAATATCAGGCAGTCAGGAAATGCAGGGATTGTAGGAAGCCAACTCCAGCTGAAGCCGCCAGGGTGATCCGAGGAAGCCACCTGGACCCCACATCAGGGCTCCCTTCCATAGCCAGCACGCTGGGCCTCTGCTTGGCCACAGCCAGAGGCCAGGGGACAATGCTTCCACTTCTCTTGTGTCTCCAAAGCCCACAGCAGGCCTCTCCTGGTGGCGTCCAACCGGAGACCTGCTGGCCCAGGACTCTGGGAAAGTGAGTTTTCAGACATTGTGAATCTGTTTCTCAAAGTGTTTGCAATGTGCAACCTTGAGGGGTGAGCTAAGGTCTTCCCCCAGAAAAAGAGCAGGGTTGCCTTTGCTTGCTACAAGTGGTGAATCCCCAGGTCCAGAGTTCCTCTCCTCTAGTGCAACCCACGGCCTGTGCAGGCATCCACGTGTGCCCTTGCATGGCAGCCTGGGACTTGGGGGGCATGAGCACCTGTGAGAACAGGAAGACCTGACCACTGCTCTTGCCATGGATAATAAAGACCTTTTTTTTCTGACCCTGGAGTTTTGATTCTCCTGCCAGCATCTATGACATGATATCAAGCTAGTTAGTTTATAGTAGGGAAATATCCCAGACGCTGCACAGTTCTTGACAGGAGCGGGGTGAGCGTTCAAGTTGGAGGCCAAGTTGCACTTCTGGCAAGAAGAGCCTGGAATCTGCTTGGCTCTTGTTTGCATTCTGCTGTGGAGACTTGGGGAAGGTGGACACTGTTTCTCTTCTCATCCTTTTTTCTACAGATGAAATACGTTTATTTATGGCTCCAGTATCACGGCACACGTTAATTATCTGTAATTTCTTATTAAGTAACTATTGAAAGAGTGTAATACTCTTTTGGTCTCTCCAGTGTTTGTGAGTTTAGGACAGTAACTAGCAGAAAGGCACTGCTTTAGTTAAATCTCCTTATTAATAATTCTAGGTTGAATTAAACCTAGGGTATTGCACAAGGGCACGTGTGCCCACCAGTTGGATGCAGCAGAAGGAATCAGAAACAACTTCGCAAGAACTTCGCATAATAGAGCTTCGAGAAAGCAGCCAGTCGCTAAGAGGTCCTCAGGCCAGACGAGGCACCTAGGAAGAGTGACATTTCAAACAAGGAGCAGGTCAGAGGCCAGGTATACAGATAAGAACCAGGACACAAAGGCCAGGTTGTAAGGCTTGGGGCAAAACTGAGGGCATTATAAACAGCTGAAGACCAGGAGACCCGAAAGGGCAAGATGAATTCAGGGCCAGGTAAGCAGAGACTCAAGAGTGTTGGAGAGCCCCCAGCCAGCGGGAGGTTTAATCTGCCTCCTCCCCCAGACAGAGGCCGTCCCATGTGTGACTCAGTCAGAGCTACAAATGGCAGCGAGCTGAGAGTGAGGAGACAAAGTAAGTGCTTTGCAAGTTAGCCCTGGCTTGACTCATGAATGTGAAGCCAAGAGGCAGGCGATGCTTTCCCAATGACAACTTCTTTTTGAAACGATTCTTGGAGGAGAATAAAAATGCAGTGCCTCTTCCTGATGCATCCTCATGCAACCCTGGTCTGCTGGCATCCACACTTTTCAGCATCCGCAGTTTGCCAGCAGATCAGACCTTGATGATCTTAAAAGAAAGCGATACTATTGGTGAGAACAGTGTTGTTCAACATCGTGGAACTTGACATCGATTACAACCTCCAGATATACGTAATAGGCTTTAAAATGTGTATCAGGCTATGGAATGAAAAGTGCTTAACATTCAAAATGTGAGCTAATGGTTTCAGGGACGCTGACCATGTAGAAATCAGTTTCTAAAATCTGCAGCCTAGAAATAGACACATGCCCCCTCTGTCCCTCTGTCCTGGCACACATAACCCCAAATTTGGGCCCTGGCATGTGTAGCTCATTTGCATATGTACATGCCAGTTGGCAGTGCTTTGAATACTTCAGCAGTTCTCCCTGCATCCCTGTGAGTAGGGGCTGGGAGCCCTGTTTCAATGCGTTTTGTTTTTCCTGCCATTTCAAAATGAAGTCGTGAGCTTGGGACCTCTTCCAAGAAAGTCCAGCATGGAATTTATCTTCACCCTTTTCCTGTCCTATACCCCAGATCACGCGATATCTGTAAAACTCTAACTTGAGGTCGTGGGGTCCTTTCAGGGTGTCCCAAAGTGTCTACCAGTGATTTTCGCTCAACATTTTAGCCATTCAAGGAAGACAGATGCTTTGACTTCCGTTAGCATTGTGTAGAGATTTTAAAAGCAAGTGACCACCCGCTAGAGGAGGCCAGGAGGAAAGCACATCACCCACCATCCATTCTCCCTAAACCTGGAGCTCTTTTTCTAGGTTAATTCTTTGTGCTGAGATAGATGTTATTTCTTCTTTTCTCCTTCTTTATCATCCCAAAATTCCTTTTCGGTTAATCTCCAACAGTGTATTCCATAATTGATGCAGTAACATTTGTCTATGCTGTACAAGCAAGGTTGGGTCCCCCACAGAAGCAGCCACAACCATGGGGCAGGGGTGGAGGCTGGCAGGTGTCTTTGAGTAGGATAATTAAAGGACAGGATGGCTTTTCTATTTAATTTTTACTTTAAATCTATTTTTTCTTTGTAAAAGTAACACCCTAATGGTTGCAAATGCCGTTTCCAAAGCCACCCACTTCCTCTCCTTGGAGGTAATCATCAGGTTCTCTCTATCACTTCACAGATAGTTTATGGGTATAAGTGTGACAATAGAGCGTTAGCACTAGGCACTGAGAAACAATATTAGCTGCATTTGAAAGGAGGTGTGAGAAGATGAAGCAGCATCTCTCTTTCCAGGCAAAGATTCTATTTGTGCTCTAACAACAGGGCTCTGTGCTTGGAAAGTCAAGAAATGTGACATCCAAAGGCAGATTCAGGATGAAGAGAGAGAAGACAGGATGGTGACATTTCAGGCCTTGTAGTCTCTCATATTTTTATCCAGATAAAGTAAGAGGAGGATGGAAATCAAGGGCAGCTGGCCAAATTACCTCTTGAGTGATTGTCCTGCAACTCATACGAAAAGGTAGGGTGGGAAACCTGGCTCTGGATCTGGGAGGGTCAGACCCATCAATAGACCCTTGAATGTTAATGTTCACAAATATGTCTGTGATTCACCTCGGGACCTTGTTAAAATGCAGCTGCTGATTCCTTGGGTCCTGGGTGCAGCCTGAGAGTGTGCATTTCTGACAACCCCCCCCCCCCAAGCTGCTGGTCCTCAGACCACATTTTGAGTGTCAAGGGCCTAAACAGGCCCCACCTCCAGACACCCTGTTCCCACAACGTAAGACAGAACTTGGCCTTTTGGTGCCTTTCCTGCCTGGAAAGGTAATGGTGATGCAGGTTGACTTCAGGACACGCTTCGAGAAACCCAGCTCGTACACCTGGAATTGTCCTTCCTTCATATAAGTAGAGAGGAGAACATGAATTCAGAGGAGATTAGAGAAGACGTGAGGAGGGGGAGGGAAAGGAAAGCTCTGCGAGGCTGCTCATCCCTGGGGTTAAGGGGTTGAATCAAGAGCATATTCTGCTCTTGAAACCAAATTTTGCCTCTCATCAGTGAGAAGGCTTTCTTGGAAGTAGGATTACAGGACTTCCTCCATTTTTCCACTTTAGGCTTTGCGGTAGTAGCCACTGGATATGTCACTCAACACAGTATTCCTTGAAATTTCTCCTTCTTCATGAACTTTGGTTCCAGTCATCTAATCTTCACCTTGTCCCAATGAGGCCAGAGGGAAGGTCTCAGGGCCCAGGTTTCCTTGTAGGATCTCATCTCAGACACCCAGAGGTGATCACTAAGGCTGATTTTATCTCTGGACTGAGATTAGGGTTTTAGATGTATAATGTGCAGATGCTTAAAGGAGTTGTGCCCAGATTTTCAACACGGTCCAGATGACCTCTATTCATCTACCAGTGGGCAGTGGTTCAGAATTAACGTGGCTTCAGTGAAATGAATCAGTACTCTCTGTTTCCATTTCGTGAGAAACTGACCTCTTTCTGTAAACTCTGGGTGCCCCTGGATGTCATGGACACAGTGCCTTGGTTGGTATCTGCTTCTTGGGCTCAGGAGGGCAGAAGGGCAAGCATCCACTGGGTGTGAAGGAAGAAAGGATAGAAATGGCAGTAGATGATCAATTTCAACAGGCATCTTTGTCTCCTGGACACTGCGACCCCTGCCTTAGGACCTCATGTAGAAAAGACTGCCCCTCTTCCATTGAAGCTTGCCAAGCCCCAGCTGAACAGGGCAAAGGAAATCGCCTGGATGGAATTTTCTGCTTCTGTGTGCCCCCTTGTGTCCAGTGTGCTGATTTTAATCACAACTTAACCACAAACAACCCACTGAAGCAGACAAGGAGGGATGAAGTTCTCCATAACTGTGCACCTGCCGCTGCTAATGTAGGAAGTGAAAGTACCATACAGGCACTCCATCCCACGCAATGCAGAATCACCAGCCAAAAAAATCCCCTCACAAAATGCCACCGAGACTCCCATTCAGCCCACACCCTTACCCAGGCACAGCAGCTGAGCACCTGGCATGTGGGACATCAAACCACACATCACACAAACCACCTTGCTCAGCATTGCTACAGAACCCATAGCCCTTCCGTTTACCTACTTATTTAATTCTTGCAGCATCACTTGGAAGTGCAGTAAGGTGTTAGTATTAACTCCCACAGCAGCAAAAATTACACAGCCCACGTTATGGGCAGAAGTGTGTCCCCCTCCCAATTCATATGTTGAAGTTCTAACCCAAGTTCCTCAAAATGAAACCTTATTTAGAAGTAAGGTCATTGCAGATGTAATTGGCTAAGATGACATTATTAGGATGGGCCCGATTCCATAGGCCTGGTGTCCTTATATAAAGGAGAAATTTGGACACAGACATGCACATTAGGTGAAAGCCAAGGGAAGACGAAGGCAGAGATCACGGTGCTGCTTCTACAGGCCCAGGAACACCAGCGATGGCCAGCAAACCACTGGAAGCCAGACAGGCCTGGGGCAGATTCTCCCTCACAGCCCGAGGGAGATTGAGCTTGGACTTCCAGCCTCCAGAACTGTGAGATGACAAATTTCTGTTAGGTCTCCCAGTTTGTGACCCTTTGTTATGGCAGCCCTGGCACACTAATGCA
Organism: Myotis daubentonii; assembly: GCF_963259705.1. Classification (NCBI taxonomy): domain Eukaryota; kingdom Metazoa; phylum Chordata; class Mammalia; order Chiroptera; family Vespertilionidae; genus Myotis; species Myotis daubentonii. Next base: position 40,373,637 of record NC_081847.1, on the reverse strand, counting down.
GCCCCTCAGCAACAGCACAGGGACACAACAGTTCTCTGGATCCTGGTCTACACTACTAGAGGTTTGTTGTACCGATGGGAGTGTGACATTTTCAAAGCCAACGAGGAAGCATCTTTATCTCCACTGTCCCCCAATTCAGACCCACTCAGCAATACCAACTTATAAACAACCAATCCTCTCCACCCCCACCCCCCTCTGCCAGGCTTCGGGCACTTACTCCCGAGCTATATTCTGTTCTGGTTACTATTGCTGCATATTAAACTCTCCTGAACGGTAGCCACTTCATGCAACATGCATCATACTGTATCTCACAGTTTCTCCAGTTCAGTTATTCAGGCAGGGCTCACCTAGATGATTTTTTTGGTCACCTTGGCACTTTCCAAGGTCCATAAGTGATACTGAGTTGGCAGAAGGGCTGGCATGGAGGAACAAGAACCCATATGTCTGGGGATGACTAGGAAGTGGGGCTCAGCTGGGACTGATGGCTGAAATCCTTTTGAATAGCATCTGCAGCACGGTGGCTACAGGTGACATGGCCTACAGGTGGCTACAGGCACTGGCATTCCCCACAATAACTGTCTCAAGAGAGCCAGGTAGAAGTTGCTTGGCCTCTTATGACCTAACCTTAAAAGTCACAAGCATCATTTCCACCGCAGTTTATTGGTCAAATTAGTCACCGAGGCTCACCCAGATTCTAGGGGGGGATTCAAAGAACTTGCCTCCCAATGGGAGAATCAAACAATGTGTGTCCATTAAACAAGGGTGGCAATCTTTTCAGTGGCAAAGAAAAGAAGAAAAATCTCTATTTTTTCCATCTTCCGCTTTTGCGTTCCCAGGGCTCAGACAGAGATGGTGGGTGTGAGGAGCACGCACAGCTGCCTATTTGATTGTGTTATGGCTGAGACTGTGTTCAGGGAGATTCAAGTCTGAACCCACACAGAGTGTTCAGCTCCAGGCCAGGGACCTCTCAGGAAGCTCAAATGGAGGTGGGGAAGGGTTAACAGGACCTTCCACCAGTCAGCAAGCTCCCGGATATTTATTGTCTTAGCCTATCATCCTCATGCCCTGAGAATTAGTGAGCAACCGCCCAAGGACCCTCTCACTCAGTAGTTATTAGAAGTAACCAAGAAAGAAGCCTTCACCTGGCCTGTTACTGCCTGCAGGAGGCTCCATGGCAGGTCGGGTTGGGTCATCTGGAGGAGCAAAGCTCTGGGGAGAAGTGGATGCCACACCCTGTGCCCTACCAAGCACACCCCTCTGAAAACATGGGCTCTGCAAACAAACGGCATGGGAAAGGGGGACTGTTGTTCCAGGCTCTCTCCGCCTCCCTGTGCTCTGCCTTGCTGTGGCCCCCAGGCTGTCTGGATGGGGAAAGTGAGTCCACCTGAAGAAGCCTAAAGCTACCGAGGCATTAGATTCAAAGCATTCTACTACTTACAGTGGGGCCTTGACTTACGAGTGACGAGTTTTTTGAGATACCAGCTGTCTCTTGGCTGATTTTTTGCATTGAGTTGACAGAGTAATTTGAGTTAACAAGCTCCTTAACGAGGTCCTTAACGAGCTTGGCCTCGGAATGAATTAAACTCGTAAGTCAAGGCCCCACTGTACTTGACCCAATAATACAAGCCACAATAAAAAAACAGACCATATGCAATTGTCATTTAACTCCAATATGATAGTCTTTTGTATGTATCTGTGCGCATGCACGTGAATGTGAGTGAGAGAGAGAGGGAGAGAGTCTTAAACTGCCGTCCAGGAAGTAAGTTCCTTAGAGACCTGAACTATATAATATTTACTTTTGCCTTCTCAAAAATTCACATTATTGTGATTAGCACATAGTACATACTCACTAAATATTTGTAGGAAGATGAATGAGAGAAAAGAGGGGTTAGTCAAACCCAATCCACTATTTCTCATTACTTTCAGGATTCCCAGAGGGAGACCTTGAGCTATCATAAGGCTGACCTGGAGTGAGTGTGTTGGTGGCAAGGCTAGCTGGGTTAGCTTTGGACACAGCGACAGAACCAATAAAGAAAATTAGACGTATCCCTCACGTTAAGCATGGAGAAATTCTGTCAGGTGCTCGGGTTCATGTGCTATTTGCAGGGAGGCAGGGGTAGACTGTCCATTTGGGGCTTCCCATAAGGAACATGCTGATCTCTGAGCAGCATTCAGAGCTCATTGCCTGTGCGTTCCATGGGCCTGCATTCCAGCTGCTCACAAGGTTTCTCCTTTGCACTGACCTCACAGCAACCTACCATTGAGCTTTCAGCTCCAACATTCTACTGTTGCTGTTCTCAAAAGTGGATTGGTAAACTTGAACTCTAACACTTGTTACATTTTCCTAGTCTCGATTCTTCTAGACTCCATTCATTATATAAATTATAGCTGTTCATTGTCCGTTCAAAAGCCCATCCCTCACTGTGGTTCCCGTTGGTCTGATAAAGATCTTGGAGGCCTGTAGTCAGACAAGTAACATCAGGACGTCACCGCTTAGAAAGCTCAATGCTGAGGTGATGGCCCAGCTGGGTAGGGCAGTGGGTAGGATCGGGTGGATAGTCAGGAGGCCTTGGTGGTAATCCAGTTAGGATGTAACAAAAGCTGGTACCAACTGGACACAAAAGACATTTGAAGAAGAATAGACGGTTTTGAAGAAGAATAAAAAATATTTGTTGACTGACTACACAAAGAAAAAAGCATCTGAGATGGTTTTGAAGGTTTTCAGCAGCGTGATTGTGTGATTGTGTGACTACAGCTGACAGAAACTGAGGAGTGTGAAAGGGGATTTGGTTTGGGGGAACGATAGGGTTTGGTTTTAGACGTGCTAAGTTGGATGTGTTTTGGATGAGAACTGTTCCATTGTGGACTATGGGTTAGTGGTGCATACGAAACCTGGGCTTCCTTCCCCTCCTTCTTTGCCCCAAGAGGAGCCCTGAGGTGGTCAAAGTTATAAGCAGACCCTGTCATTTGGGGTAAAGACTCCAGGAAGGAGTGAGTGGTTAATGCTCTCTCTTCTGCTTGCAGGGCCCGTTTCCCCTTTAAATCATTTCTAGAACTTTCTCTCGTGCAGCTGGTGTGGTCAGATGGGTGTCAGAACTTTTCCCGCTATGGAGGCATTCCATTCTATCTTTAAACCCTTCCCCCCCTCCAAACATACCTTACACACCCAGAGAGGAACCAGGGGAGGGTCTTCCAGAAAGAATAGGAGGTTCACCCTGACATTTTCCCCTTCCCAGGCCTTACACTATATAGACGAAATTAGTCCTTATATTTTACATGTATTCCAGAGGTAGGTACCAGGAAGATATCTAAGTCCGAACTTCAAACTGGAAATCATGTTCCTTTGCCTGGAGATGTAGAAGGAAGGGCATGTTCACAATAGGGGAGAGGATGGTAGTCAAGGACTTGATCCTGGACTTTTTTAATTTTGCTGGTGCTTAGAGAGCAGAGAGGTGGGGATAGCTAATAGCAAGTTACTCATGTTTAGAAGATCATCAAATATATAATTATCATAAAATATATTAAGGAAAATCTGTTGAGAGGAAAGAAAAAAGGCAGAAATCCAAGCCTACAATTTCACTCCCAAACTTGACCTTGCACATACTTTAGGGCCGACAGTGGCCACATCTGGTCCATTCATACCATCATGATTTTTTTTTTTTATCTCAGAGCTGTCTTTGCATTACTTGCTGGCTGAAGGGATGTTAAATAATGGAGAGAAAGTCTTCTGCAGGGTCCGAGGCACCATCACACTAACCCAGAGACAGGCCGACTCTTAGACAGCAAGGGGTCGGAGACCTATTTCCAAAATTCTGTGCTTGGATTTGTTTTCTTTTTGCAAATTTTACCAAGTATAACCTATATATGGTGTCCCAAAAATGTATATGTACACTTTGAATAATTATAAAGGCAGTGTTTATTAAAATATACTTCATTTTCAAAATAAAGCTATCAGCTGTTAAAGTGTGTATGCATTTTGGAGGGACACCTTGTATACAGTACAAGTCATCATAAGCGTTCACCTCAAAAAATGTTTAAGGTGAACACACCTGGGTGCAACAAGCACCAAGATCAAGAAAAACTAACACACAAACAGGATCCAGAAGGCCCCTGTGCCCTCCCTAAAAGGTAGGCACTGCCCTACCTTCTAGCAACATGGATAGCTTTGCCGGTTTTTGAGCTTCACATAAATGCGGTCACACGGTGTGGTTCTCTTCTCAGTTTGGCCCCTTCTACGCAGCAATATGCTCATGAGAGTCAGCCATGCTGCTCCTAGCGAGTGCCCACTGGCTTTCATTGCTCCATAGTATTCCCTTGAATGGACAAGCCACAGTTCGTTTATCCACTCACTGTTGATTAACTGTTGGGTTTATTCCTTTTTTGTCGGCCACGTATAGCACTGTTATGAACATTCTTATAGATGTTTTTTGTGGACATATGAACCCATTATGGTTGGGTTACTATCTTGATCTGGGTGCTAGTTATGACATATATATATATATATATATATATATATATATATATATATATATATATATATATATATATGTCATATTTGATAAAATTTGTAAGGACAAGTTCAGTGACCTCAGTAGCCCAAAGATAGTGAAGGATCCACTGAATAGCAGGGGTCATGGCTACTTGAGTGTTACCCTGGCAAGTGTGGGCAGTGGGATGAGGGCCCACATCATCCCAGTCTTCCACCCTCCATGTGCCATTTCTAATGCACTCTCAGGCTCCCACAAGTTTGAGGGCCACTGGGCTACCACAGTGTCATGGCCAGAGTGAAAGTGAGAGATAGTATGGAGTATGGGTGGACCAGAGCACATCAATGTAATATTAAGATTTACATCAGAATCCCAGCCCGTAGTATATACTCATGTGTACTATCACTTATTTTATTTAATCATAATTTATAAGTTTTCATGTAATAACTATTGCAGTTTCTTTAGGAATATGTGAAAAACATAGAAATGGGGGGAAAAAGCTTTAAGAAATTGAACTTAATTGACTGAAACTTTTTCCTCTTTGTGTCATAACTCCACCGGATTGCAAGGTGCTGAAACCAAGGACCGTGTCTTCTGCCCCTTTGCATCTCAGCACCTAGTGGAATGTCTGAGCTCATTAATAAGTCATCATGGCCTGGCTGGCATAGCTCAGTGGTTGAGCATGCCTGGGTTGTGGCTCTATCCCCAGTGGGGGTAAGTGGGGGGGGGGGGGCAGGAGACAGCCAATCAATGATTCTCTCTCATCATTGATGTTTCTATCTCTCTCTCCCTTCCTCTCTGAAGTCAATAAAAATATATATTTTTACATATAAGCCATCACGACACAGGGTGCGTTGTAAGTTTGGCTGGCTTCGTGGGTTAGGGTCTACCTGAGTCACTGTCATGCCAGGCTGCCCTGAAGTGGACTGCCTGAATGTCATTAGAATGGCTGCATTAATCCTCTGGAAAAGCCAGAGATGACTTTGACACATTTGTAAACTCGCTGCTTATGGGACCCTTCCTAACTAGCTCTTTTTGCTGTGGAAATTTATCTTAGAGTCCACAGATAATTTAAATCTCATTAAAGGTAGATAGAAATTGTTGTATCTTTAATTGAAAATCCCTAGTTCATTTTAGGACTCAGAATTGTCACTGTTAAGACAGAATGTATCATTTTCTTTACATAGCAGGTAGATATTAATATCATTATTCTAAAACTAGTTCAGAAGAGAAAAGAGATCATTATAGTTTGATATACATGATGCATACATATATTTTGTGTCTATCTAGGCATATCAGTTGTGTGGAAATTATTTTGTCTATTCCAAGTAAGTGCCACAGGTATTTAGTTTGCACTACTTTTACACTTTTTACTCTTGGGAGAGTTAATTACAAACAATTTAATTAAGATCTCTAACTCATTAATGTTCTAGTAGCTTAGCAAGTTTGGGTTAGCTCAGCAGGTTGCAAAGGTTTAATTTTATCAGTTGTCTTCCCATTAACTCATACACCATCAGTAGTGTGCTTGTTTTTTTTTTTTTTTTTTTTATCCTTTCCTGCCTGGGGTACAGATAGAATTTAAAATATCATTAAAACTAAGAATTCAGGAAATACTCTTTTAGTTGCCACCTGTCCTGATGAGGCTTGGATTTCCATTTTGAATCTTTAGAAATCAAGGCCAAAGATGTCTCCATAATGTTCTCTTCCATAAGACAAAAACAAACAAACACAAAGTTATATTTTTATTAGAATTATCTTTGTGAGAAATATAGATTTCAAAGACAAAAACCTGTTCCATAATTCATTAGGAACTCAAACACTAAAGATACAAGTTTTGGCTAAAACGGTATCACAAGGAATATATATATAATATGAGGAAAATACAAATCATGTTTTAAGAAAATATTTTTTTTCTATTTATTCTTTCCAAGGATGTTCTATATAAGCACAATTTATTCCTCGATCTCAGTTATCACTATACTGACTGCCTAGAATGGAAAAGATGACCTGTGAAATTCAAGCTTCCCTGTTAAAAGTCAAAGCTGTTTTTTGTATTTTTTTTTAAATCGACTGACCTTTTTTCAGGTATAATTGGCTTAGTCAGCAAGAAACAATTAGCTTTTCGATTTAAATAGTAAATAAGGAACAGTTAATGTTGTAGCAAGCAGTTTTGTTTTGTGTGTGTGTTTTTTTTCTCCAAAACTCTGGCCATGAATCATATTCTCTTATTAACCATGATATCTGCTAACAATTATTGGGCTTGATTCTCGTTTCTGTCCACAGGAATGCTGGCGGACTTAGGCCGAGCCTTTTATTGCTGCATTTACTTAAGCAACAATAGTTAAAAAGGAAAGGCACTTAGGATTACATTTGTTGTTTGTTTTTAAGTCTGTAAGACTTGAAATAACCTGGGAGCATTTGTTTTGAACTGTACAAATTCCTATATTCTGAGGTTGCATCCAGAAATGATCATGTATACATAGGAAATACGAAAATTCAAACACCTTTGTAAAATTAATGAAAAATAGAAATCATATTTCTTTAACAATTTAAAGATTAACAAGTCAAGATGAATTTCACTCAGATTAGCCAAAATACTTACTGTAAATTGGTAAAGAAGTCAGAATGGAACAGCTAAGAAAGGGACCATGGCCCTCTGAGGATAATATGACCCAGGCAGAGCTGGGAGAGTAAGCAAATCAAAATATAGAACTTTTAGCTACTTTGAATTTCAGATAAACAAGAAGTAAATTTTTTAGGATACTTTGGTCCAATGCAATATTTGTAACATTTTTACCTAAAAAAAGCATTCATTGTTTATCTGAAATTCAAATTTCACTGGGTGTCCTGTATTCTGTCTGGCAACCCTGAACCTGGGTAACTTAAAGTGGTGGGTTCAAGGTCACAGAGCTACTTTTGTGGCACATTCACTACCAGATCCTGGGTCTCTCAAAATCATATTGCTTCCGTTCTATGACCAGTGGCTCTACATACTTGTCCTATAGACATGCAACATTAATCAGTGATTTTTAAAAATAAAAAGTCATGTTTCTTTCACTTTTCAGATGGCTCCTGTATGAAGACTTTTTCTATTCCATAAAATGACACTATTAAAACCTTAAGATAAAAGCCACATTCGGCTCTCCAACTCTTCTGTAAATGGTTATTTTAACATGGAGTATTAAAATTGTTCTTCACTCTGTGATTTTATAGCCAAGTAATTTGACCATGTATTAAAACTTAAGGAGAGTTATAACCAGGGAAATGACAACGTAAAATTTGGAATCCTCTCTCATAAAAGCAGTTTTTCCCCACCTCTCTAGTACACCATCAAAAATGAAAGCAGAGGGCAGCTACTTAGGACAGAATGTACAGACACTGTCTGAAAAGACGACGATTTTTGCGACTGAGAAATCTAGATGGAAATGGGCAGCAGTTTATTTCAGTGGCTGTGATTTTATAACCTAAAGCTGTGTTTTCTGGCAGAAAAATTCAGTGCCTGGATCAGAAGTGTGAAAACGTGAGGGCCTCGCAGGACACTGGGGGATGGGGCTGCTGGTTCCCATAGCCTTTGAGGCCAGTCAGTAAAGTGGTGGCTTATTTAGAAATTAAACAACAAACAAACAAACAATAAACCCTTAGGAACCAGAGTCTAAAAGCCACACTGTCATTTGTTTCCTTAAACCATCTCTATAGAAGAGAAAGGACAAAAGAGCTGATTGACTTCACTTGGCTCCTAGTGACTTAGAGCCTGGGGCGGGTAGCCATGGATGGGAGGGGGGAGTCATCTACTAAATACAGTGCAACTCCAGGAGCTTCTGTCTGTGAGGCTGTTATCTCAGGCTTCTGTGATCATATCATCGCGTGAGGGAGACGCGCTGGAAACAGGTGAACTACCAATGGGGCTGTAGTAGGGAGTGAATGAAGTATGATGGAGGGAACCTCAAACTCTGGAGGGCTCAGAGGTTTCTTGAGGATGCTAGTTAATTTCCTTCTGGGGCTATTCTCTGAGGTATTGGCAGGTGAATATGATAGGATACCTGAGATTTGCTTCACAGCGATAATACTGCGTGAGGGGAAAGGAATGGACTAAGTTTGCATATGAGTGGTTGGGAGTTGCAGCTGGGTGTGAGGACATGGAGCTCAATTATACATCTTGTCTACCTGACACATCTGAAAATGTCCGTAATGAAGAGGCAATATGTTGGTGTGTGTGTGTGTGTGTGTGTGTGTGTGTGTGTGTGTAAATAGATAGACACAGAGATAGAAATGGAGATTGAGATTATAAGGCAATGCAAAGGTGCCTGGGAAAAGTGGATGAACCAGAGAGAACAGCTTGTTTTAAGATGCCAATTTGCAAAATTGAGGAGATTCAGTTCTTTCTCAGTAACCTCAGGAAGGCGAAGGAGACACATGCGTGAACAGCAGAAGCTCCCAGCATTACTCCTGCAATCAGTGAGCAGGTCTGTGAAGGGTGGAATGGGGGTGGTCAGCCAGTCCACTTACCAGGGAGTCCAGAACTGCCCCCTCTAGTTCAATCAATTATGTCTTGATTGTCAAGTTCTTAAAGATCTATTTCCCAGGACCGAGCAAAGACAGCCTAGACAACACTGCCAAACAGAGAGAGCAGGGTGCAGCTGTCCAGCCCCACTCCTAGAAAACCACAGGCCCATGAGCTCCTGAGCCAACGTCCCTTTGTTCTCTGGAGTTCAACACCCCTTGATTGGTCAATGTGGTCGGTATGTGGTAGCCCCCAAATGTTTGCCGAGCACTGTGTTGGGTGCACAGAGGACCAGGGGTCACTGTTCCTGTCTTTGCAGTTTAAAGGTTCCTTTCTTTCCAGTCTTGCAGGAGGTGAGCAAGGGAGGTGCATGACCTCTTAGGAAGTGAATGGAGTGTCCGCTTTCAGTGACAAAAGAAAGCTGAGTTTGAAACCAGTCCTTCCCTGTCCTTCCTGCACGGGGTAATCTAATTTGAATGCAAGGACGTCTGGCAGTTGCAAATGCTAGCTGGCAATAGCAGCGCATTTTCATCGACTTCCTGGGATTCTTTGCCTCCCTCAAATATTTTGGATACAGAGAACATGGCACAGACTCTTCCGTCGGTGCTAATGATGAGAAGAGCTGCATAATGGGGAGTGTGCCTCATCCAGACAGAGAGGAGTCGCGCAGATGAACGCAGCCCATCAAAATGGGGGCCGCTTCCAAGGCTGCCAGGCTGGCGGCGACCAGGAGCGGCAAAGACTGTGACATCCAAGTGTCACCGCTCCAAAGTCGGCGGAGTCTGCCAATGCAAGACAATTAGCAAGCGCGACTTCTCAATTGTGTTGACAGATGAGGGAGAAAAATCGAGTGGATGTGCGAGCTGTGTTTATCCTGCTGCAGTGTTTTGCAATATTATGTCTATTGATTTGCTTTTTGTTCCCGAGTTATTGGGTGGCTGGGGCCCCGCTCTCTGCCTGTCAACCCCGCACGCTTGCTTTCACAGCTGCTTGTCAAGTGAGAATTTCTACACAAATCACCCCAACAGTCTCGCAGGGGACATTAGGCCAAAGATACTCTGTTATGATTTAATGGAAAGGAAAAAAACTGTAGCATGTGGCTCAATTTTCTTTTTATAACAATTGGTTATAGCTTTTGAATTCTGTGCTGCAGCACAGCCCATAATTGGTTTTGTGAGATTTCTCCGGGAAGGTGGGCTGTATGTGTGTGCCTGCTCTCTCTGGCCCACCCTCTGCTAAACTGTGATAGAAAGGCCCGTTGGGAAGCAGCCACAATTGTTAAAGGGGTAGGACTAGAGTTGGCTGTTTGGACTTGTTCCTCTCCTGGCCCCTGCACACCTGGGCACAGAGGGGTCCCTCATGCTTCCCAGGGTGGGATGCTATTCCCAGCTGGATCAGTCCTCCTCAGAGGGACCTTTCATCCTGTACCATTTTAAATTCTAAACTTGAATGTGACAATGGATCGAATTCATGGACCAGTTTCAAAGAGCCCCACGTCTAATACAGAGGAAACGGACTCAGGATAACTCAGGAATATATCATAGAAGCTTTATACGCAGCCCTTCATGTCACTTTCCCTTTGGAGAGAAGTCGCCTTATCTAAAGGAATGGCATTCATGGCAGGAAGTTGGGAAGCTATGGCAAGAGAAGAGGGGAAGATTTGGGGGCCCCAGGAAGCGGGAGCATCCCTCAAATCAAATTTCACACGAGGCTTCCTTGTCCTCTCATGTGTAGCCCCTCTCTGGCAACACACCCGAATTATGAATCAAATCCTTACTCCCCACCTCTGTGTGTGTTAATCTGTTCGTAAGCGCTCCATGAATGGGAACAGTTGTGAGGTCTCTTGGTTCAGCAGCCCTACATCTGAGCCTTGAGGCACCCTTTCTGTGAAATAGATGTCAGGCTAGACTGAGACGCTCCAGAAGGCAAAACCATATCCAGCTTGACTATAAAATAAAATTCTGCATTGCAGGCATGCGTTTGCCTATGCACATTTCTCGTTGGTGTTATTACATCCAGGCCCTTGTGTTCAGCTCATTCCTGGGAGAGAGTTAGGTGCATTTAGGGAGATGCATTACTTCCCCGCAAATAACACGGGGACTGTTAAACAAACAGCAGGAAGACGGCTCGATTTTAAACAAAATTTACTGGCCCAGAATGAATGCCCCTCCCTAAATAACGAACTTACTACCAGGAAATTTCTTAGGCACTGGGGATTAGGAACATGGATTCTAAAGTTAATTATGATACATAAACATGTAAATTTAGAAAGATAATTATTTGACATTATTTTGGAACTTGACTGAAAATTGCTTTCTAAGGGCAGATACTCCTTCTACAGGGTCTCGTATGACTCAGACACAATGGAAAGGCTCATATCCTGTAGCACGTGGGACTCTCTCGCAGCCATGCATTCTGCAACAAATCAGTGTTTCCGACGCTTTGTTCTGTCCCCCTTTCTGTTATTTCCTGTCTCCAGAGTTATCTTCTCCTGCTACCTAAAATGTCATAAATATCATCACGGGAGAGAATGTGATCTGGTGCAATTTTATTAAAAAGTCTCACACTTTTCGCAGCCAAATCACCCCCAACATATGCTGTTCCCAGCCTGTCCTCTGTCCCAGCAGGTTCCCAGGGAATGGCACTAGTAGCATTGAACGCTTTACAACTTTTCAAATGCTCTTTTATTCATTGAGACAAATATCCACTCAGGACCAGTTATGTGCACAAGATGCCATAAAAATACGAATTGGTCCCAGCAACAAATCGCTGTCCTCAAAATGCTGACCATCCAGTTGTGATGGGACAGTCCCAGGTTATCCGGTTCTAACAAAAGGCAGGCGTTTCAAGAACTCCCAAGGGCCAGAGGCTAATTGGTGACAAGGAGAATGCCTCCCGCATTTGCAGGTTGGGAAGGTTGTCAAGTCTGGCCACATTTAATCCTCCCAGCATGCCTGGGATATGGGTGTTCTCATCTCTGTTTTATAGAAGTAGAAACTGAAACCCAGACCAGCTGAAGGACTTGCCTAAGCCCCCCTACTGCTAAGTGACAGACCCCAAACCTGTGAAGGCCACCTGGGTAATGAAAAGGCTGGAGTGTGGGGTCTGGCACGACCTCGCCTTACCAGTGATGGCGAACCTTTTGAGCTCGGCGTGTCAGCATTTTGAAAAACCCTAACTTAACTCTGGTGCCGTGTCACATATAGAAATGTTTTGATCTTTGCAACCATAGTAAAACAAAGACTTATATTTTTGATATTTATTTTATATATTTAAATGCCTTTTAACAAAGAAAAATCAACCAAAAAAATGAGTTCGCGTGTCACCTCTGGCACGCGTGTCATGGGTTCGCCATCACTGCAGTCTCAACACGAATTCTTTTTCAGCTGAGGAACCTCTGATGCTTTCTGTGGAGCTGAGAACAGCGATACCTACTTCACTGGGTTGCTGTGAGTAGAAAAGGAGGCACATGGTATTTCCCACATCTAAAGCTCTCACTTATTTTAAATGACATCATTTTTTTTATGTTTCACTAAGAAAAAAAAATAATGCCAATCAATCTACAAATACAATCTTATTACATAGAATTTTTATTTGTTATTTATTCAAAGAGCTCTTTGAGACTTAAACATGGGTTTTATTTTTAAAATCAAATATGACTCGGGCATACATAAAAGAAAAAATATAATAAAAATGAATGAGCCAAGTAATCCTAGGCTTCTTCACATGTGACCTTCCTAGTTGCTTTTTCTTCTTTAAAAAATTATTTTTCAATTACAGTTTGTATTCCATATTATTTTGTATTAATTTCAGTGTACAGCACACTGGTTAGACATTTTGAAAAGTATTCCCTCCGATATTTCCAGTACCACCTGGCACCACACATGGGTACTTTTTGACCCAGAGTCCTTGATGTCTGTGCTTTTCCTACAGCATCACCCTCTGAGCCTGCCAGACCAAAGTTGAAGACGCACATCCTATTCGACATCTGGGATTTCACTTCTCATGGTGCAAGGTTTAAGGCTACGGTGTCAATAGAAAGTTTTCAAACACCAACCAGAACTTCCGTCCCTTCTTCAAATGATCCTTAAATACTTTGCTGACTGAAATGCCAAAGGGTTGGAACTGTCCAGTCGTTCCACCAAGAATAATAACTGAATACTGACAATCATTTCATGACTGCTGGCTGGTTGGCAGTGATGGCCAGACCCAGTTGATTGTGAGGGAGCATCCTGACTCCAGAGGCATTAACATGTGAAAAATATCGTGTGTTTTAGAGTGCATGAAATACGGATCTATACAGGATAGTCTTATACCCAATTCTTAGTAGATGCTTTAAAAATAATGGTTGGCCGAAACCGGTTTGGGTCAGTGGTTAGAGTGTCGGCCTGCGGACTGAAAGGTCCCAGGTTCGATTCCGGTCAAGGGCATGTACCTGGGTTGCGGGCACATCCCAGTAGGAGATGTGCAGGAGGCAGCTGATGGATGTTTCTCTCTCATCGATGTTTCTAACTCTCTATCTCTCTCCCTTCCTCTCTGTAAAAAATCAATAAAATATATTTTAAAAAAATAAAATAAATAATGGTTATTTCCCTTTCTTTCTTTCTTTCTTTCTTTCTTTCTTTCTTTCTTTCTTTCTTTCTTTCTTTCTTTCTTTCTTTATTTTTTTTATACAGAGTAGCTATCAAATTGGTGACATTGCCAATAAAGATTAAGTGTTTAGAGGAGGAGTCAGTATCTTGAAGTAGAGGGATCAAAATTGCTTCATAGAAGAGATGCCCTCAGCTCCAAAGAAAAGGAAAGCAGAGATACAGGAAACACAGCGGCACCTAGAGGTCACTTCAGTGGTCCTTTAACCTCCTCCCCCACCATTACCGTCAGCCCCACCAACCCCAAAGGGCTCGCTGTGCCAATACAACCTTAAGAAAAACCCTTGGCACCCTTCTTCCAACTATACTGCCACCTCTCACTCTGGAAATTCGACCCACATTTACAGAAATAATAATATATATGGCAAAAAAATGTATGTGATATTTTGGAGAGAGTAGGTAGTAATTGAGAGAACTGAGAAATCTATTTGAGTTGTAGGGTTGGGAATCAGGCCAAACTTGGTCCCAAATCTGGCTGTAGTCCTTAATTACTGTGTAATATTAGGAATGTTTTTCTCATCTTTCTGCACCTCAGTTTCCTCTTTCACACAATAGGGGGTATTTACCTACCTTAAGGGAGTATTACATTTAAATAGAACACGAATTAATGTTCATAAAATGTTTAAAACAGTGCTTCGTTCCTATAAGCACTGATCAGGACTTACTCTGCAATGTAATCCTTATTAAGTTTTTAGTGGAGAGTGATGAGTCAAATACAAGATCTTAGAATAGTGAAACCTACCTGCCTTTGAGTGTCAGCTTCAATGTGTGCCATCCCTCCCCGCCAAAATGTATATATACTTTGAATAATTATTAATTCCAATGGGTTAAATCTGAAAAGAATAAAACATCAATTGAGCTACAGCTGTTAGACTGTATATACATTTTTGGGATACCCTATATTTTCCATCTAGTAATTGAAACAAAAAAGTCAGGAACCATATGATTTCACTCCTACATGGGATATAAAACTGAATGTAACAAATGGACAAACAAATAAAAACTCATAGATATAAGACAACAGTTTGGTGGTTACCAAAGGAAGCAGGATGAGTGGGTAATAGGGGTAAAGGGAGTCAAATATATGGTGACAGAAGGATATTTGACTTTGGGTGGTGGGCACACAATACAACATACATAGAATTGCACACTTGAAACCTATATAAATTTATTAACCAATGTCAAACCAATACATTTAATCATAAACAAACAATGAAATGAAAGCAGAATCTTCCCTTTCCTTATGGTCTGAGTAATTCTTCCAATCTCCATAATATAATGTTAATTCTTTATTGTCTCTTCTAAAAGTCTAAAGTGAAAACTTGGGAATTAATTATATTGCCCTCTGCTGTGGCTCAAAAACAAAATCTGTCTCAGTATAGTTGCGGTGCCACATTTACCAAAATGTTACATGCTCAGTCATTTTCAATGAGGCATTTATTTAATTCATCAATATTTTTCTCCTTTAGGTTTGGGTGAAAAGCAAGCTAATCAGTGCTGTGGCTCAGATGTTCGCATCCTCCAATATATTATGTTGGTGGCACTCCAGAGTCACATTTGAATTAAAAAATAAAAAGACCCAGAGCAAGTCACTTCTTTTTTAATAGTGTTTATTCTCGTTTGCATTTAATCTGATTCTTTTAGCAAGTACAGACCTAAGCATTTAATTTTACCATCTTCAGTCCCCCAGGAAGACAAATAAAAATAGTATCGCTCTCTAAAAAGAGTGTTTCAGAAAATGGAGAAAGGAAAATCTTTAAAGTCAAGTTTTAATTTTTCTGTCGGAATGAGGTCTTCCCAATCTGGCTGCTAGCTACCTTGGCAGCCTCCAGTCTCATGAAACAACTGGCCTTTCAGTCAATAACTCATTATCCTCAGGACCTTGGGCCTTGGCATGGTTTGCACCCTCAGAGAGAGGACCTTTCATTCCTGTCCTCCCAGCCATCTTTCAAGATGAAAATAAGACGCCACTTTCTCTGCAGGACTTTGTGCAACCTCACCCTTCTTTCCTCCAGGACAGATGTAGTTTTTCCTCCTCTGTGGTTTGTAGGTGTTGGATATCTATACCTCTGGTAGAGTGCCCAGCCCATTGTGTGCGACCACTGATCACTCTACCTCTCCTACTCAAGTGTACAATCTTTCATGGCCTGGCTTATAATTTTTTTTGTCTTTTACTCCTGACTTTTGAGGACATACCAGACTCACCAAGGCACGTAATAAATACCAAAAGCCTTTCAGGTATGTTTATGGTGTTATATGGGGAAATGGACATTTACAAAATTCTCAGTAGTGATGAAGACCTACAGCATGTTGGAGACATACTTATGAAAGCCAAAGGTGACAGTTATTGATTTATGACCTCTTAGCTCAAAATATGTCCTTTTTCTCCTGCTGCTCTGCAATAATGGAGGTGGGACTTTATAAATATTTCTCCTTTGCCAACTGGGAAGCATTAAGTGTTGTCATTAGAGAGGGTGCTGGAGGGACACTGGAGGCAAAAGGTCTCTCTTCCATGTTCTGGTGTGCCTTGCTTGCTGGGTTCCTGCCGGGTGCAATTTCTCCAGCATCTGGCTTCTCTCCCGAAAGGTTGTGCTAGATCCCAGTCTCTGAAGCTGAAGGGGACCCACGCATCCAGCAGCTTCCCCAGGACCTCCCCTGGTGGCTTCGGAGTGAGGTGCTGCTAGCAAAGCCCAGACCCATGAACAGCCTCTCCCACCACTCTCTGGGTAACGTTAAAATGCGTTCTGAAACATGGCACTGCATGTGGATGGCTTCCCCAGCACCCCAGAGTTTCAGCAAATGCTGCGTGGGTGGCATCTCAGCCACTCCTTGCTGCCCAGTAGGCCACAGCCAGGCTCTTCCAGTGAGGCTTGCCTCTCAGCCCTGTTTAGAGAGGGAGCTTCTTTGAGCTCAGTCCTAGGAATAGTGGCTGCTCCTCATGTTGTTATCCTTGTATTCTTTGTCGTTTTATTTAACTCTTAATAACAAGTCCCTGCTCCTCCAACCCTGTCCCTGCTCAAATTGCTATGTGGTTTTATCTCTTGATTGGGCCTTGACTGATTGCACAAGGACTATGAGACTTTTATTTTGGAACTTTGGAACCAATGTCAGAGTATGGTAAAGTTACTTATCTCTACATTAGATATTTTCATGTTAAGATACTCAATTTTGAACATTAAATTTGGAAGTAGCCTCTGCTCACACTTGCGCCGGACTGTAAAACTAGAGAGAGAGAAATGAATTTAGACACTCTCAATTTTGAATTCTTGAGAGCTTGTTTGGAGGTTCTAGCAGGGGAGTGCAGCTACTCGTATACCCTTGACCGAAGACCGGTCCTCTCCTGGGGGGGGGGGGGGGGGGAAGGTCGTCCTCTTCGACCGAGCGCGCAGCTTTGGGAGGGACGCACATGGATCGGTGAGGGAGGAGGGGGACACCCGCCTAGCCAGCCAGATCAGCCGAATCAACCCTGGCGATCAATGGGGTGACAGATGTCGCAGCCAGATCGCCCTCACATCCTGAATTCTTAATAATTTAGATGGGAGCTGAATAAAAACACTCCTTACCAAAAATTTCTTCTTCTAATTATAGTGAGTAGTGTGATTATATCTGCAAAGATACAATTTAAATATTACAATCCTGCACTCAAATATATCTAATATCTTCTACATGGTAGGTCCTTAATGGATTTTTGGCAATGCTATAACTGATCATTGAATTCAACCAAATCTTGCAGCTTATTAAAGGAGTTTTTTTAAAACTCTCTTTTAAGATATACCTAGCCTTCCTAGCTGGAATTTCTGCATCTACACAAAAGTTATACTTCTAATATCTCTAAAATAATGTTAATCCAATTAATTAGTTCAAATTAGTGGAGTATTGGTGTTTGTTACTTTTGTTGTTGCTAATGTTATTCTTTATAGTGCTCATATGGGGATGTTAAGAGTACATGGAGTGATTGATGATAAATTCTACTGAGATAACAGATAGAAGAAAAAATGAGTGGGAGTCTCCTACACACTACAGCCTCTTCGGAGAAATCAGAGTCACATTAGAAAGCTGAATACCACTTAGATTACATTACTGAGCTTGAGTTTCATAGCCAAATCCATTAGTTGCATTAGTGAAGACATCCACAGTTATTAAAACCTGCTTCAGGAGCTCATTCCCTGCCAACTGCCCCTCTCAAGACTTCCAGGGAAAATGCCATGTGATAGGGAACAATTGACCCTTATATTGGTTTGGATGATGGCATGTGTTTGTAATGGCTCATTCTGCTTGACTAAAGCATTATTTGTGACATTTCTCCTTCCTATCTAATTCTCTTGGCTATAACATTGAGCATGGGCCTGAGTGTGGATGATATGAACTCTTCATTTTAATCTTAGATAGAGTAGTTGCCAATTTTCACTCTCTTCACCTTTCCAGATCTTCCAGTTAACTAATACCTTTTAGGCTCACCACCCCAACTTAAAGTACTTTCTCCCTCTGACCTATTTATGCATGTTTCTAATATTCTAGAATAAGAGTCAGCAAACTTTTCTGCAAATGCCCCGATAGTGAATACTTGAGGCTTTGAACACCATGCAATCTCTGTTATAATTACTCATCCCTGCTGTTACAGTATAAATGCAGCGACAGACAGTATGGAAGGGAATGAACACAGCTGTATTCCAATAACATTTTGTTTACAAAAGCCACAGCAGGTCAGATTTGGGCCAGAAGCTATAGTTCACTGATCCTCTATCTCAACAAGAGTCTTCCATTTGGGGTGCACACAAAGGCTTTCCAGAGGGTGCTCAGGCATGGAGAGCTTTAAGGGAATCACTTGTTGATTATGAACTTGAATCACATTATTCCCTGCAGTCAATCTGCCTGAGGTCTGTGGCAATCCATGCCTTTTCTTTATTTTTTTTAAGAATAAACTTTTTCTTTATTGATTAAGGTATTACATATGTGTCCTTATCTCCCCATTACCCCCACCCCCATTCATGCCCTCACCCCGCTGGTGTCTGTGTCCATTGGTTAGGCTTATATGCATGCATACAAGTCCTTTGGTTGATCTCTCCCCCCTCTCCCCACCCTCCCCTACCTTCCCTCTGAGGTTTGACAGTCTGATCAATGCTTCTCTGTCTCTGGATCTGTTTTTGTTCATCAGTTTCTGTTGTTCATTAGATTCCACAAATGAGTGAGATCATGTGATATTTATCTTTCTATGACTGGCTTATTTCATTTAGCACAATGCTCTCCAGTTCCATCCATGCTGTTGCAAATGGTAAGAAGTCCTTCTTTTTTACTGCAGCATAGTATTCCATTGTGTAGATGTACCACAGTTTTTTAATCCACTCATCTGCTAATGGGCACTTAGGCTATTTCCAAATCTTAGCTATGGTGAATTGTGCTGCTATGAACATAGAGGTCCATATATCCTTTCTGATTGGTATTTCTAGTTTCTTGGGATATATTCCTAGAAGTGGGATCACTGGGTCAAATGGGAGTTCCATTTTTAGTTTTTTGAGGAAACTCCATACTGTTCTCCACGGTGGCTGCACCAGTCTGCATTCCCACCAGTGGTGCATGAGGGTTCCTTTTTCTCCGCATCCTCTCCAGCATTTGTCATTTGTTGATGATAGCCATTTTGATAGGTGTGAGATGATACCACATTGTCATGTTGATTTGCATCTCTCAGATGATTAGTGAACTTTGAGCATGTTTTCATGTTTCTAGGCCTTCCTTATGTCCTCTTTTGAAAACTATCTATTTAGGTCCATTGCCTTGTTTTTTATTGGGTTGTTTATCTTTCTTTTGTTAAGTTGTATGGGTTCCCTGTAAATGTTGAAATGTAAATTAAACCTTTATCGGAGATAACATTGCCAAATATGTTCTCCCATGCAGTGGGCTTTCTTGTTGTTTTGTTGATGGTTTCTTTTGCTGTGCAGAAGCTTTGCCTCTTCTTTAGAAATTGCTTCACTTTACCAAAGAAATGCACACCTCTTATCCATTCTGAATCTTCTTGCCCCAGTGTGTAAAAGGTTAAAAATACTTGTAACAAAACAAGTTTTCCTTTTGGATGATTCACTCCTCAGTGACAGTTCTTTGAGATCCAAGCAAACAATCCTGCTGTAAGAAATCCGGAAGATCTTGAAGAATGCTGTATCTTATTTCATTAAGATGAAATATTCTGCACAAAGCAGCTCTCTCTCTCTCTCTCTCTCTCTCTCTCTCTCTCTCTCTCTCTCCCTCCCTCCCTCTCTCTCTCCCCCTCTCTCTCTCCCTCTCTTAAATAGAATTTAAAATAGAATTCATAAATGAAAAGATTGCCATGGGGACATCATTAGCATGTTTTTTTAAATTTTTAAAAATCAGATTTTATTTTTCTAGTATAAAGTAACTCTAGTTGGCTGACTTGTTTGAGAATGAGGATTGACTTACTATTTGGTTGGATGGCAAATTTTTACAAACTGAGTGAGCTAAATCTTCAATTCAATATATATTGACAACTCAAAACATATTGATAAAAATATATTCAAGACACAAAGAATATATAATACATTGCAAAACATCTTTGTGGAACTATAAAGATACAATAAAAATTTTATATGCGCATTTAAAGTTTTAAGGGGATACATAATTTTTAAAAATTAATAGGTATATTAATCAACTTTTTAAATTTTCTGGTCTAAACAAAATCTTTGAAAATTAATTATTTACTACTTCATCATACCTGTATTTTTGTCTTGAAACTTACTGAAATATTTTATTGTTAGGTAATTTTTCTTGTGTGTTGGGTATTGTCTCTTAAATGGATTATAAGCTTATCTATTCTGCTACTTTCTGGAACTGTAGCCTCATTTCTTAGTTTTCATCTAAGTAATAACAAATATCTGTTCCCATCACCACCACAGTTAATCTGGTATGTGACCCAAAATGTCACTAAAATGATCTCCAAAGATTGCCAGTGGTCTCCTGTCCCATGGATCATAGTAATGTGAACCTTTTCTTTGCCTGTATCCCCTTCAATTCTTCTGTAGCATTTGACACTGTCACCTCTATTATGAAGGTTTCTTTCCTCTTGGTGTTCATTATACCCCACTAAGTTGGTTGCTCTATAAACCTTTGGACACCTCATTCTGTTTTCTTTCCTTAGTCATCTGTCTCAATGTTCTGTCTTTTGCTCAACTCTCCCACTTCAACTAAGCCTTGTGACTGCAAATGATTTCCACACATATTTAGCCCTGAAATCTAATTTGATTTCTAACTAGGTCATCCACTAGCACTATAACATTAAGTTAATCAAAATCAACCAAAGAACTTGTATGCATATATGCATAACCCATGGATACAGACAATAGGGTGGTACAGGTCTGGCGGGGGTGGAGGGTGGTGGGGGAAAAAAGGGACAAAATCTAATACTTTTAACAATAAATATTTTAAAAAGCAAAAACAAAACAAACCTAATTTGTCATCTTCCATATGCTCTTGCTTCTCACTTTCCTGTATTTGTTACAATTGCATCTTTTTTCTGGGCATTTGGGCTCACAATCTCAAAGGCATCTCCTTCATCTCCCATTGTGTCACCTTTCCATCCCCACCTCCACTCCCCTAGCGCATGCCCTACCTTTATCAAAGTTGAAATGTTTCAATAGCTTCTAACCGGTCAACTTTTAACCCTGGATGCATGTATCCCAATCCAATGACATCAGAATGTCCTGGGGTGGGTCAGTGCCTCAGTATTTTCTAATGCTCCCCCAAGAGATTCCAGGATGCAGTCAACTCCAGTCTAGACTCTTTCCCTTTGCAATGTAATTCACATATCAGTTTGTTTACATACCCTAAAGGGCAGATGCCATTTTGCAACTCACTCACTCAAAGGTGTTTCACATTCGCACCATGGAGCCTACGGAGCCCAGTGCAAAACCAGCCACACAATCAACCCTCAAAAGTGACCCATGGAAAGAGATTAGAAACAAACAAACAAACAAACAAACGGCAACAATGACAAGATAACCACATCATCTTGAGAAAGCTCAGACTATTTTCATATCATGATAAAATATTTAAATAAACATAGATTAGAATCTAAGCTCCTTATTTTTCTAAAAATAAAGTGTTTTAGTTTATTTTCTTTACTCATCTACTGCTTTCCCCTGAAGTTCCAGTCTCCTCTGAAGGGTTTCCAGGCTAAGCTGGGAACATGCCATAAAAATCTCAGGCCTCACAGTGTACTTAGAAATTTGGGACAGACGATTTTTTTTTAGTTCTGAGATCAAGATAGATATTATAATATGGTGCAAATTAGAATGAAGATACTAAATAATTTACGCTAATGCTCTCAGTTATAAAGATAACTGCCTCACTTTGCAACTGATATAAATTAAGGGAATATATTTAAATGTATATTTTAATCAATCAAGAAGGCTCGTCTGCCAGCCGGTGTCAGATGCTAATGCATGCTCTCAATGAAACGGTCTGTTTATTAACTAATTAAGTGCCAACTGACTGAGCTACTGAATTCAGACACAGGCACGGTGGCAGTGTGCTCTGAGGGCCACCGGGTGTGCCTCACAGTAGGATGTTCGGCCTCTGCCGAACCGGGGAAAGATAGTTTATTGCCAAGTGACCTAAACTGTCCTTTATCCAAAATGTGAGGTCTGCGGCAGAACTAAGAGAAATGAGATGTAAGAAGTAAGAATATAATGCAGAACGCAGTATTAAGAAGAGCTTAATAAACTAAAATCCCTGGTTTCCGGATTTTGCTGACCAGCTGCTGAGTGCATAGTAGGTGTTTCGGCGAAGGTTTGTGTCATTGAATTGAACGAAGTTGAATGTGCTATTCAGTTCCCTGATGAATTGGAAGAAAGATGTCTTTTCAGGGAATCTTGGGGACTTGATAAAAAGCATTTCTAAATAGCTGCCAGTATCAAAAGACGTAGAACAATAACAGAGATGGAGACGTACAGGTATAGGTAACGAATGCCTGAGTTGGAAGCAGAACCAACAAATTAGTGCACATTAACAGCTCAGGGAGGATAAGACATGGAAGAAAAGGCTTTTGAAAAGAAAGCCAGAAGAATGAAACAGACTGGAAATTCACAATCAGGACCATTTCCTTACTAATCAAAATCCATTTTTCAGCTTTTTTATTTTTTTGTGTGCTGGTATTTTTCTCGCATGTCATGAGCACAGAAAATAAATCAGCCAGGAAAGTAGCAGCTCTTCGACGTCGCCCATGAGTCGCTATCAAACTTATTTTCAGAATCTTCTTGTTTTTAAATTTGTCTGCTTTAATTTTTTTAAATTAAACAGGAAAACCTGAAAATGATTCATACTGCATCTAGCCTGCTCAAATCATGGATTTTCTAAAGAAAAGTTTCCTATCCAAATTTCTTCCTCAAATGAATTGCCCTTATCATCATATGTTATTTTATTATTATTTTTTTTTTGCATCTTAAGGTTTCACAAAACACTTTAAAAATGCACTGACTAGAATGCAATTATGTGAAATGTGGTAGTTACTGAACGTAAAGCAAATGTAAATATAATTTTGGATTGAAAGTAATATCTTTTTCAACTATAAATTTGAAAGCAGACTTAAGCAGAAAAACCCAAGTGGCAGATATTCTATGAAAATAATTTTAATATCTATAATTTTTGAAGTTCTATTTTTGTCCTTTATTTGGTATCTTTTGATTTTCGATAAATCCTGACAAGACTTCCATGAAAACATCCCACCAAACTGGAGAGCTTACCTTGAGGGATGCCCTTTTTCATGGTTTCTGGGGGTGGAGGAATAATTTAATGGGTATTTGCCCTACTTTGATTATGGGCGCTGGCTTGAGTAATGCTTATCTTCAGAGTCCTGACATAACTACTGGATTTTTAAAATTAAATTCCTTTTTTTAAAAGAGTTTTTGTTTGATAAGAGACGTAAGAAAGTGGACAGTTGATAATGCCCAAAATGAGTTCCTTAGTTCGTTTAAACTTAGATGAATGCCCAACATTAATAAGGTTTTGTGCTGCTAGTAGCTTAACTTGGAGTCCTTTACTACGTGAGGGACCAAGCCCTGGGTTCCTTAAAGTCTAGGAGCATTAGGTAAATGCCCAACCTCAGTCAGGATGCTCTGCACTCAAATTTACTTCTCTGGATACAGTTACTTCTCTCCCCAAACCAGCATTTCAGCTCAGGAAAACCACGACGTTCCAGGAGATGGCACTACTTCCTGGGTGTCTTGCTGGCAGCGGCAGTGATGGTAATGTGAATGATGAGCAGAAGAGGAATTCTCACAATGCTGCACCACACATCGCCTGTCATACCAGCCAGAAGCACACTGACTTTTCTTCTGGGATTGAGTGCCAGGGAACTGCCATTGAAGTTTCTCAGCTTCTCTTGAACCCCATTCCAGCAGGACTAAAGCTGCTAATACCTTGCCCGGCCAGTGTGGCTCAATGGTTGAGTATCAACTTATGAACCAGGAAGTCACGGTTCAAATCCTGGTCAGGACACATGCCTGGTTGCTGGATCAATCTCCAGTGTGGCGTGTAGGAGGCCACTGATTGATGATTCTGATTCTCTCTCATCATTGATGTTTCTCTCTCTCTCCCTCTCCTTCCTCTCTGAAATCAATTAAAACAAATTTGAATACCTCTATGCATTATAGATTGCACCAAGGATGGCCAATTCTTCTTACTGATGAAATGCCAGCTACTAACGAGCTGGGCTCTAATTGCTGCAGAGGCTTTAATCTTCTTTCCTTCTGTCCCAGGCCCTTTCCCCCAAGGACAAAGTTGTACAAGGTTTTGGTAGGAGTTAGGAAAGCAGGATCATTTTAATTTTATTTCCATGTCACCAAAACTTCATGTCCAATCTTATGTAGTTTTCCATGTTAACTTTGTCTCTTTTAATTGCCCGTGTAATATGTTACTATAACATTGTATCATTGGCATTTTAAAGAAAAGATTGAATAAATATTTTGGGTTCCTAGTGCTGAATTAGAGACTTTACATTCAAATGTTTCCTTTTGAAAGTAATATTTTGTTCTTTTTTTTAATTTTAGGAAGGAAAGATATATCTAGCAAGTTATTCCTATTTATGAAATTAAATGGAATGTATCATAGAGTTAGTGGTATTTATAAAAATTGCAGTCACAAGTTGGGAGTGTCCTTATAAATTAGGCCTCTAATCTTCTCACATAATAGATGAAGAAACTGAGGCCCAGAGAGGCGAAGTAATTTATCAAAAGTCACCATCTAATTAGAGGTGGAGAAGGAATTTCAACATAGAGCTCCCAAGCCCTTGACCAGTTCTTTGCCTCACTGCCCCTTGTAATAGTTATTTGAGGCTATTTGGGATCCTTCAGTTAGTGCTCTAGTCCCTGATATGAAAAAGTACTCAAATGAACAAGGTCTGCTTTTAGCTGTAGTTCTTCTTTCTATAGTTGTATTTAAGATCAGCACTTTATCTTGCCCTGAAATAAAAAGAACAAATGCACAATATTACATGATAACATTTCTAAAGCTCCATGAATCACTGGAAATGATAGAGACGCAACAACATCGATATAGTCTATGCCAATTATCGCGCCTCTCTTATGGGATAATTAGGAGATGTTCACTGAAATATGCTTTTCATTTCCATTCACTGGTAATGACCATGCACTCCTTCCGGGAAGATTTATTTTCCCTCCACCTCTGCTTCTACTAAGCTCAGCACTTATTCTGAACTCATGCAGATGAAAGGTGTACATTCCATGCGAGTGAGTGTGTGTGTGTTTGTGTAATTAAGACGTGCATATTAACTCTTTAGCTGACACAAGAAGATACGGCTTCAGAATATTGGAAATCTGTTGCAGATAAAACACATCTTCATGTCCTCCATTTTCTATAAAACAAGCGATATTTACAGGAATAATTCTCTATGTAATTACACAATTATTAAAAACATAGTAGTGAAGTAGGAGCTTTTATCAAGTCATTCAAATTAGTGCTATTTCATACTAATCACTATCTACTTGAATGTGTATTGCTTGGATGTGACTGTGGAAAGCTCATTAAATAAATTTTCTTTAAAATTTAATTACTGGGAACTTCTTCAGATAATAATGATTATGGGTATAATTAGGATCTTTGTTCCTCTTTGTTGTTAGACTAAAAGGTACAAAGACTCAGAGAAAAAGGGATAGAAATTGCATATCCAAGCATTGGAGAAGTAGTTGTCACGGGCCTTGTAGAATATTAAAGCGCCCAGGGCCCATGGAGCATCGAGAGGGAAGGATGGGAATTGCAATGTGGCGTTTAGTGATTCAGTCTTTCATTTTCTTCCAAAACTGCCTGGGTCGTGTTCGTGAACTGAGAAGTGAGAAACAATGAAGGGATGTTTCCTCTAATGTCTGACTGTTAAAAAATGTTAGAAATTGATAATGTCTTCACTTGTAAAGGCTGTGGGGCCCAATCCTGCACTTTGGGCATTTAACGAGCCTGGGAGGTGCTGTGTGCTGTCCTCGTGCAGATCACAACTAGAATATACACTCCCTGGAGTTCATGCCTTTGACATTGCGATTCAGAAAAAAAGACCCCAACACTCTGACCAGTGAAGTTTTCCGGGTCCTGTTTTTAAAATGGCAACCAATTTTTGTACAAACCGAAGGGTATACCAAAGCCTTCCCGTGATTACTCCATTTGGAAATGATACCCGCTTTAAGAGGAACTGCTACTTATAATTTCTGGATTCAAGCAGTATAACTGTCTCCCAACTCCTCAGTCAAAGACAGTTCCAAAGCAGGATTTTAGTACATGTACTGGAACAGTCGCTACAAGAAAAGTCTGGGTTAAGAAATGAATTGTGAATATTTTGTCAGGCTCCTGACAAATGTAAAAAGTGAATATGCCTTCGCTCATCTACACCTGACACTAACTATGTCTGTAAAGTGTTCAGCATAGTAAGTGAGACAATATTAGAGGTAGCTGAGAAACCCATTTACAAGAGTGAGAGGAACTCTAGATTGGTTCTCACAGGCTAGCGCACAGGAGGGAGTTCCGGGTGTAGTAGCAAAAGCAATGTCTTCGGCAGGCATCTTCTGACCCAGAGCCTGCGCACGGCCAGTCGGCTAGGACCACTTTGTGTAACCTGTTGTGTTGGGCACCCTAGAAAGCATCCCAGCTCTCCTTGTCATCAGAAGGACATAGGGTGCCCAAAGTGTAACCAAGCAGATCAACACATTCTGAAAAATATAATTGACTGTGTGAGAGGGAAACTGCTTGAGATCTACATTGTATTTCAGTTGCTCTTGGCACTGAGAGTTGCACAGTTTATTTAGGGCCCCTGGAATCAAGTAGGGTGACTAATACAGAGCCTCATGATTTCACTTACACGAGGGAGACATATAGAGGTTTAGAAAAAAGGAGTAGAAGGAGAGAGAGAAGTAGAAAGAGGACTACCAGCATCACCACCAAAACAATAGCAACCAAAACAACCACAGCAACAATGTTAGGAGGTGTGTAATGAGGGTGAACAAATCTTTTCAGGTTCTTTGTTCAATTGAATGATTCACACTCTACTAACATTTCCTGTCTCCTTAGCCAGTGTGCCCGAAAATAAAGCATGGCTGATTCAGAGGTCTTTATAGCGAAGGAAAACTTGCTCTAGTGTCCCTATTATATTGTGTTGTGTTGCACTGATGTATTGTTGTATCATCCTGAAGTAAAATTGCATATAGGTCCAGGGCAGTTATTTTCATGGCATTGCTTGAGTCATTGCTGTGATTAAGGTTAGTTGACTTGGAATTGTCACGTAGGTGTTGAATGAACTTTATAATCAGAATTTCTTAAGTCTCTCTTCCACTCTCCAAAGACATCTTTATTTGTAAATTTGGGATTTTAGTTCATTCTTTAGTGTTTTCAGCACAAAAATACAAAACAGTTATAAGATATTTACCTTGCCTCTAAAAAACTTAGAATTTAGTTGGTGAGATAAGGCCAATGAAAATGAACAGCAATACAAGTATAGAATTAATATTAAATTGTGTAATAATTCTCAACCTTTCAGTGTGACATACTTACTGAAAGGTATTATTATAAGCCTTTTTTAATATCAAGTGTGATTTACTGAAGAAAATGGAAATGCTGGAACTTGAAATGTCAAAGATGTTTTACTTTGAGATGCTGAAATGTTGACATGTAATGAAAATACAATCCACTAATGATTTCAATAGCATACTATTGTCCTTCTCATCATCTTCCAGTTCTGAAGATTTAATTCCCTTAAGGTCTAGTCATTTTATCTGATTTATGTTTTCCTAATAAACTTAGAAATACTATAGCCTTTTCCATTCTCTTTGGACTTGTTCTTGCCATTTGCCAGAATTCTTTGAGAAATTTTGAAGTGTGACAGTTTTCCCCAACTTTAGTTAATCATACATAAAGTGTTCACATACTGACAAACCAGCCATTTTATGTGTTGGGAGGCGTGCTTTTCCCATAGAAGGAGAAGAAAGAAAAAGAAAAAAGTCACACACATTATTGCACAATGCTGCAGAAGGTATTTTTCTGAACTCTAGACAATGAACGCTAATGGATCATTTGTGCTGTGTGCCGAAGTCTTTTCAGTTCACAACAAGAGAAATCATCTTTGATGATGCTTTACTCAGCCAAGTTCTCCAATCAGCCAAATTACAAACACTGAAACTTCAAGGAATGAGACCGTCTTTGAGAGGATGGAAAGTCTGTTTGGCAGCTTGGCCACTGAATAGCACGTGTATCGAGCTGGGGGATTGATTGTCTAGAAAGGTGACAATGTGTACAGGGTCCATTACTCCGTGAATTAATATTGGCTAGGACTTCCTTTATCCTTAAATAAGTAGCCTTAGAGATTCGTTTGTGATACAGAGATAATGGGCTCCTGTGACACATCCATCCCGTCTCACCAGTTCAAATCTAGATAAAGCATATGACAAGTGAAGGTTTCCAGAAACCTGCAGGTGCTAAAACCTCTTTTCATAGCCCTAGTCAGTCCCTCCTAGTGAATTGAAATCACTGTAACCAATTCAAGGGGGTGGTTTAGGAGCAGAAAATTCTCCTCATTCAAACCCAGATGAAAATGTAGTAGTA
Source organism: Myotis daubentonii (assembly GCF_963259705.1). Lineage (NCBI taxonomy): Eukaryota > Metazoa > Chordata > Mammalia > Chiroptera > Vespertilionidae > Myotis > Myotis daubentonii. The sequence continues at coordinate 40,344,901 of NC_081847.1, read as the reverse complement.
ACAACTGGGGTACCAGCTTTGTTCAGAACCAAAGCGAAGATCGGCCAACCAGGGTCTTCCATTAATCAAGCTACCCACAGATGTACTGCACACGCTTTTGGAAGCTCCTTTGAAGGGTGCATCTTGCAGGTGGCTGGTGGAGTGGGAAGGCCTGTCCTCTCCTGATTCTTTTGCTCATCCATAAAGTGAGGCTTCCTGGCTACCACCTAGTGTAGGACGCTGGAGCAATCATCTCATGGATGTCATTTTATTATGGTCTGAAAAAGTGCTCTCAGAAATCTCCCCTTGCACTAAGCACTTTAAACATTTTAAAAACAACGACTTTGCATCAAAATATAAACACAAAATCTTATTAAATTTCCTCTACTTAACCCTAAAGCATGGCTATTGCAAAATTAACCTCTTTTTTCTTCAGAATAAACTCTCTCAGGGTCACAATATTGAGAACATTTAACATCAATGGAACAAAATCTATCTTGGCAGGTTTATTTGATATTGTTTTCATTTTCAGCAATGGATAACCCATTCATTCAACAAATATCAAGTGAGCACTTATTATGATCTACTGTTCAGGTACTAGGAATATAATATTGAACAAAACTTCATGAACAAGCATCTCTGTTCTTATTCTACATGGGAGGAAACTGAGGAGGTTAAAGTTTATTGGTATTTTGACCGTGGAGCTATGGCATGATTTAAAGGTTTTGATTGTCTCCGTGACAGTAAATGGTATAATGATACCTTTACAGCTTTAAACTCCAAACTCTAGAAGAGCAAGCTCATAATGTTTTCTCACAATTGAATATCCAGTGTATAACACAGTCTCTATCACATATTAGAGTGTTCAATAAGTATTGAACAATATGAGTAGAATTAAGAAAATATATTTCCTGAGGTCATAAGGTCTAAGGAAAGCAACTGAGGGTTCATAGAAGTTAAATGTTTTGGTATTTGTAGGCTGAGCAAATGTCAGATAGCCTTTAATTTATCCTGATCACATTTGCTTTTAATTTGTTGGTGAACATTTTTGACATGAACTCAACATTTGGGAAATGAGGGTCTATCTTTGAGTCTGAAGTAGTAAGGTGATGACTCTTTACTCTTGCGTACCTTCCTTAATAATATACTTTTATTGTAGCACCTTCTATTAGAGAACAATTTGATCATGATTATTGGTAATTGCCCAGTTGGTAATTGGTAATTTCTAAAATCCAGCTGTAGAAAAGCCAGACCTTATTTTAGACAGTGTGTCTGTGTCAGGAGGGAAAAAGCCAAAAATCTTACTTGAGCATTTTTCATCTGGAGATGAATCATAGGCAATTAACAGGAACAATTCTAATTAACTGACATAATTAAAAAACTAATAATGTTTAACATTATTGTTTTATACAATGACATTAGCTTTAACAGCCTAGCAACACATCAAGGCCTCATTTCCATAGTCACAGAATATATTATTTATCCTAGGTTTCTCTGGTAACCAGTTTGACAATAGTAACAGCAATGTGGGTTCCTAAATTGTTTTGCCATACAGCTTCATAATTTATGCCATTGGCAGTAATTGTAATGTCTGTATAATTTCCTTTTAATTATCAACTAATGAAATTTACATCCATTTGGGTAAAACAAATACTCACATTCAACTTCCAATCACCTGTCCATGCTTCCATTTAATTTACTCAAGTTTGATGCCTTTTATTTATATTTTTAATATCAAACTGTGAGAGGGATATTAACATTCATTTTCAGATTAGTGTTTAGGGAAATATTGATTATGTGGTTTCTTTCCCTTCTTTACCTTTAAATTTTCAGTGTGTGAATTTTTTAACCCAAGAAGATACACACTTCCTAGTTTTTTCACATTAAACTCCAAGGAGTTTAAGTGGAATTAATTTAGTAAACTTTAATTGCAGAATAATCTCTGCCGGTTCCCTTATCTCTTGATTTATTACAGGCATTTATTTCTACTTTGAAAAATTCTCATCAGTTTCCCAGGGAATTAATTTAGATTTCTAAAAAGAAAAAAAAAACACCAAATTGCATCTAAATTCAAATTAAGATGCTAATTACAATAATTATTTCATCACATTATATAGAAACTTTGTACATATGAGTATAGCAATTTTGAGGCAAAAAGTGTTATTTTTTCACAATGCTAATTCTTGCAACTTTTGAACAGATGAGTTTCCTAGTTTAATTAGTTATATACAAAGATTACCCCTCCAAAAAAGTTATGCTGAATGCCAATCAACTGCTAATTTGAAAAATTGATAATAAATAGTCTTGATAAGTGAGCTGAATGTCAATATTAATCCACCAAAGTGAGATGAGCCTGTAATTAGTAAATTATGGGGGTCGATCATTAATAGGCATGGTGTGCTTTGGACCAGTGAGGTTACACTCACAGAGAAAAAGTTGTTTAAAAAGTGATTAGAACCTTATTATTATTATTAAAAAGGGAAACACATTGGGAGGAGCATTGGTTTATTCTGCACCTGGGTCCCAATCATTGGGGACAGCTTCCCCACGGACCCACTCATTGATGTCCACAGGCTGCACACTCAGGATTGAATTCTAGGGAAGAAACCGCTGGCCAAGTTGATGAGAGGAATGTGCACCCCGTATGTGGGGAAGGAAGGGTTGGGTAGCTCTGACTTGTTCTTTAGATTGGGGGGAGAGGGGGAGAGCAAGCGTTCTGATTGTTTTTACTTTTTGTCCTCTCTCAGATGAATTCAAATTATTTTTCCTTGCACCTACTGAGGTAAATGTAGACTTAATACTTAACCACAAATAATACACATGCATTTGGAGTAGTTGATAGCTAGGTTCCAATGAATTCCTGAATTTTTTAAGTAGGCTGGGGATAATGGTGTTTTAACTTAACCTATTCATACAATATACCAATTAGAGTCATTCCTCACTTGACCTTTCCTGGAAAGGAAAATCAGGTGCTGGACTTGAAATCTGCTATTGACCTATGCTAAGACTATGAAGCATGTGTTATTAGGAAGACTGTTGAATTTGAACCCAGAAGAAATGTCAGCTACTTACGTCTATGGGACCCTGGGAAAAAGACTTGACTTCTCTAATCCTTGATTTCCTACTTGGCAAAATGTGGATGGATAATCATACCCGGTACTTCAGAATTCATATGAGAACTAAATGAGGTAGTAGAGGCCAAAGTCATTTATGAACTATAAAATGCTGTGCACTTGTTAGGTACTGTTATGATTGTAGCTATTCTATTCTGGTCTTCAGTTAATAATGGAATTAACTTCAATGCAGCTTTCATTTTGTAGAATGTTTGCATCCACGCGTAGGTGCTCAAAGTACATATTTTATTAGAGTGAATCTATGATCATCTTTGAATGTGCAGACTGTTTTATAAATATAAATTGTATAGACTTCCTAACTTATCTGTTCTCGAATTTTAGATTTTTCATATTTACTGTTTTGCTTCTAAAATTGTACATACTTTTAGTAGTAAGTCTCTGATATATTTTAACAATCACATTATTAATTTTCTACTCAATTGATTTTACGATAGGCTGAGACTATACTATTGCCATTTTAACAGTAAATAAATAAGTAGTTTTGCATTACTCCCTGAAATCACTAAAATATGACATCTAAGGACTCCCAAAATAATTCTTAGGTCAATATCCTGTGGTTCAGATTGAGAATTTACTTTTTGATCCTTCAGTTTAAGACATTTCCTTCCAATTTAGACAAGCCAAAAATAATACATTTATTTAATGTACAAAATGAGCCAGTACTTGTTAAAGCTGGAGCATAGACAATGAATGGAATACCTATGTCTTGATATTTATGTAAATAATTGTTTTAATATTTTTAAAGTCCATGGCATATTGCATTACTCAATGTAGTTTTGTAGGGGTCATATTTGGGTGCTGTATTACTTGTGCTATATTCCTTATTATAAGAAGGCCTGGCCTGCGGTAGAAAATACCATTAGAGCTGACGTCCTTTTTTTGTGACCCATAGCTTGCTGTGCTCTTCAACACAAGAGCATCGTCCCTATCAACACTATTTGTCGATTCTTGGAAAAGTGCTTGGGAGACAAAGGTATATTCTAAGGAGTTCTTCCTCTCAAGATGTTTTGGTTGGATTTAGGAAAACATCCTAAATGATTAAAAAAATACAAGGTCAGTGATATCCAATGTAAAATGAATGGTAGAAGTAGCTAGTAGGCTTCCAAGGAAAATTCCAGAGGAGTTGGTTTCAGGCAGAAACGTAAGTGAGTATTGTAGCATTTTCAGGGCTACATCTTCAGTAAGCAGTGCTTGTGGAAAATGCAGGATGCAGGAAGTGAATTTACTGGCACCCTTACTAATTCTGTAAGCAATTTACTGTCTCTGAGTCTCGGGTTTTTAAAAAAATTGTAAGTGAAACTAATTATAGTACCAACTTCCAATTATAGTATTTTATATTATTACTAGAGGCCCAATGCACGAAATTTGTGCAAGGGGCTCAGCCCTCACAGCCGCAGAGGCTGCCTTGGCCCTGACAGCCCTGGCTTCATCCAGAAGGTCATCTGGAAGGTCATCCAGAAGGTTGTTTGGCTGTCTCGTCTAATTAGCATATTATGCTTTTATTATTATAGATTTTTAATCTATATTTTATTATTTATTATGATTTTCATCTTCTAAATGAGGAAACTAAGGCACAATGAGGGAAAGTAACTCAATAATAATATGTCTGGGATTTCAACCAAGCTCTTAAACCCCATGCTACTTTGCTTTTTAGTAACTCTCTGCATATAAAATTACAGATCATCTCTGTGGAAAAAAATGTATATTTCAAATTTTAACACAGATGGTAAATGCATCTCTAAGTTATCACTGAGACTTGAATTCCAAATGGATGAAGCTCCTAATTTAGTTGAAAAAACAGGTTTAATACATGGAAGTACAGAGTAAGTTGAATTAAAATTAATGTTTTAAATATGAGTTTAAAACAATTACAGTAAGAAACGTCTAAAGATAATTCTTGAAATTGCCAAAGAAGTGGTCTAGCTAGTAATTATTGCACTAGCAACTTTTTACAGAATTCAGAAGATTCTGATTGAGGAGCACATTACCCTAACCAGGAGGTTGCTCCAGCCTCTATTCAGTTCAGTTAGGAGTAAAAGAATAACCCAAAATAATAGTGATTTAAACAAAATAGAAGTTTCTTTCTTTGCACTTTAAGAAGTCATGAGGTCCAGGGCTATTACGGCAGCACATGGTATCAAGGTTTCTTCTATCTTGTTCTGTCTGTGGCTGTCATTTGTAGTGATTCTTATGGTTCAGGTGGCTGCTGGAGCTCCAGCCATTATAACTGGGAAGAGAGGGAGATGGAGAAGGATGTGCCTTCTATCTTTAGGGATGCTCCCTGGAAGCTGCACCGTTAGCTTCGGCCTCCATCCTATTGGCCAGAAGTCAGCTGACTGACTCAACTGATTGCAAGGAAGGCTGGAAAATACCAATCACTTTTTGGGGGTTTGGCAGTGGCTATATGACCAGGTAAAAGTATTTCTGTTACTGGGGAAAGCAGAGAAAACAATTGGTAGTTTATGTTATACGAGCTCATAAACTTTGTGACAGCCCACACACTTTGTGACAGTACACCCCCTGAAAAGGTTCAGAGATAAGAAAAGGAATGAAGACTATGGTTATCGTCACGCGCCTGCTATAACATTTTCCTTGTCCTGGCTGAGTGGCAAAAGGGCTTGGTGAAGCTAAGTTACCATATTTATGTCTTTACCTCCCCTCCATACTTATAGGCATCAATCACTTGCAGAAGAGGGGTAGATTAAACCAACAAAACCAGCAAGTAGTATACTATGACCTCAGTTTTACTGAGAGTGGAACAATGAATCTCTATTCTCAAAAATTGATCACGCCTCTACAGGCCTCCCAAGAAACCTCTATATTTGTGAAAGGAAAGGAAAGAAGTCCATGGGTTTGCAAAGTCTTTGCAAAGGGCACATCATAGGCATGCTTAGGGCTGTGGACTGATTACGTGAGCAGACAGTGGGCGAGATGGAGTCTCTGGTCCCAACTTGTACTTGTCGTTTTGTTTTATTGGTGCTGTACACAATCTTGAGAGATTCACTTAAGCTCTCTAAGAGTCACTTTTCTCTTCTGCAAATGAGAGACCAAAATTAGTACCCGATTCCTCCCCTCACAAGGGAGAAAGCTGATTAGAATAAAGATGGGGCAATTACTTGTGGAGAAAAGTATGAGCAATTTCTTATAAATTCCTACAGAGAAGGTTATTATTATTAATCTATATATATTTCTCTACCCTAGAAAGCTCTTCTAATCCATCTCTGCCTTCTCATTCCTCAGTATAATTTCACTGACATCCCTCTGGTTATATGTGGATGTGCTTCTACCGTCTCTGACACGCGTGTGACTCCAGACCCTTCCAGGATGTGTTTGTATCTTGAATGTGGCTTCTACAATCCTATCTTAGTTAGCAGTTCTTTAAGCCATGACTTTCCCTACTATGTACTGGATAGTGTGAGTGGTGAAGCACTTAGGGGCTTTGTGAACAAAAAACAACTGCTTCAAACTCTATCTCTGACACTTGCTGATTTTGTAAACTTTAGTAATTTCACCTCTTAAGCCCCAATTTCTTCAACTGTGAAGTGAATATAATTAATTCCTGTTTCATAGGACTGTTATAAGAATTAATTAAAATGATGTGTGTAGCCCTGACCTGTTTGGCTCAGTGATTGAGCATTGGCCCAAGGTCTGAAGGGTTGCAGGTTTGATTCCAGGTCAAGGGCACGTAACTCCATTGTAGGTTCAATCCCTGGCAATGGTCAGGGTATTAGCGGGAGGCAACCAATAGATGTGTCTCTTTCACATCAATGTTTCTCTCTTGCTCTCTCTCTCCATGCTCCCCTCTCTTCCACTCTTTCTAAAAGCCATAACTGGTTTGGCTCAATGGATAAAGTGTTGGCCTGTGGACTGAAAGGTCCCAGGTTCAATTCCAGTCAAGGGCATGGACCTTGGTTGCAGGCACATCTTCGGTGGGAGGTGTGCAGGAGGCAGCTGATCAATGTTTCTCTCTCATTGATGTTTCTAACTCTCTATCTCTCTCCCTTCCTCTCTGTAAAAAAATCAATAAAACATATTTTTTAAAAATCAATTAAAAAAGATATCCTCACTCATTGGGTGAGGATCAAAATAATAATACTATATAATAAAGAGGTAATACACAAATTGACCCTCACGCCCTTGCATTACAAAATGGCCGCCTTCATGTCATCACAAGATGGCTGGCAGGGGAGGGCAGTTGGGGGCAATTGGGCCAGCAGGGGAGCAGTTAGGGGGTGATCAGACTGGCAGGCAGAAGTGGTTAGGGGCAATCAGGCAGGCAGGCAGGGGAGTGGTTAGGAGCCAGCAGTCCCGGATTGTGAGAGGGATTGGAGAGGGTGCAGGCTGGGCTGAGGGACACCCCCCCCCACCCCAGTGCACAAATTTTGTGCACTGGGCCTCTAGTAATAATAATAATAATGATAATAACAATAATAATAATATAATGTATATAAAGCTTCTTGGTAGATCCGCCTACATAGTGAGAGCCTAATAAATGAATGCTATCACCATTTTAGTAAAATTATCAAAGATAGGGATTTTCTTCATCGCTGTGTCCTATGAGAACTAAATATTTGTTGGATAAGTGGTTAATAAAAAATATTCAGCATTTCTCTGTAGAGTGGATAGTGATCATAACATCATACAGTTTGGAAGTGGCAAGGCTATAATTTACATCTGGGTTGTCTGACTCCAGACTTCCTGCAGGTAGTCACCTCTCTCTCCTCCAGACCATTGAGACTCATAATGTTGCACTCAGGTACCTCTAAGACTATCAAGAGTTTTGTCTCTGAAGATGCTTATGATGCTCCATTAGGATTGATGTCATCTATGATATGCTCTATGCTCCGATGCACTCTAAACACTGGGCTGTCACTCAAACTTGACCCTATCCTTGGCCCTTAGAACTGGAAGGTGGTGCTGGGCATCCCCGGTGCAGGGCTGTGTTTTCTGCAATACACTGGAACAACTCAGCCCTCCAGCACAGGGTGCCCTGCACTGCTACACGTCACAAATGCTACCCTGGCTCTGTGTCTGTAAAATGCTCTCTCAGCAGTGGCCATCTGGCAATGCCAACCCTGGTCCCCGTAATGGGGACACAATGTTCTAGCAACATTTCCCCATGAATTGGTAGCTAAAATGTGATACTGTTAATTCTCAAATATTCATGCTATTAGAAAGGAGCAGGCATATTCATTGGGAACATTATAATTGACTTGGTAGTGCAGGGAAATAGATTCTTAAAGTAATGTGGTATGGTTATGATGGTTATGAATGTGCACTTAGAACCACACCTCTACCACATACATACACACATACACACACACACACACACACACACACACACACACACACACACACCCTTATTCACATAGTAGACTCCTTTGGGATATCTCACAGCCTCTAGCACTGGCTCAGTCGATAGGGAATTAGGGCATAGGAGTTGGAGGTAAGGATTTTTGAGAAATGTAGAAATCTTTAGAGAGTTCACCAGTTGCATAATTCACACATACACAATCAGAGGCTACTATCCACAATGAGGCATGCCTGTAGACTGGAGTGAATGATCTTTGCCCAAACATACCAGAATTTCTACAGAGACTTGAGTATTTTATCTTCATCTGTGCATTTTCTATCTCCATAGAGAGAAACTGAGAGAGTTGATGCTGTCATCATTTTGCTGTTGGCCAAAACTGCTTTGGAATTCCTTACTGGAATAACAAAGCTGGGACACAAGCTTTTAAATAATCAAATGGTGCAAGATGTATTTTAGAGTTGGTTTCTTAATTTTAGAGAAATTTTTCAAGATCGCTGGGAGCTAACTTTGGGAGATAAGAAAGTAGATCGGGTTGGAAAGCAACATTTTAAAATAAAAAATAACCAGTGAGGACACATTTTCCCATAATGCTCATGAAATGACTTTGAGGGCAGTTTTCAAAGATGAGTTAGAAAAATGTGTTTCTAACAATGGCAACAGCCCAGGGGTGAAAGTGTGTGGGCTTTATAACATGTCTAATTTGAAGGGAATCAAATAAAACTGAACAGACAAAATCTGAAGTTGGTTAAAAATTGAAAGCTTTTCTTTAGAGCTATACTTCGTCCTCTGTAGCTCTTCACTTTTTTAAATCAGTGGATGACTCTCTTCTCTGGGATAGACTTAATTTGGGGGCTTTTAATAATAAGCAGCAAAGCAAATATCACACCAAGGGATGGGGGCTAGAGCGCTTTTCCACTCTGCCATTATTCTCTGTCTCTAGAGTGTTAAACATCACTTGGATACTATCCACACTGGTCCCAGTGCCTGGCTTAAAAGGATCTTTTTCCAATGATGCAGGTCCTTGGATGGGGAAGCAGATACAAGGCAAGTTGCTTTAAGTGGGGGGTGTTTTTACTACCCTTATTATCCCCCAAAGCAGAAATGATTGACTTTTGTGAAAGCCAGTCATAATGTCATTAACTTACATGGTCTGGTTTGTCAACTGGTCTAGGACTGTCATTACTTTATATGGTTTGAGGTCAACAGGTCCCTCTGTAAGTTAGCAGCAACATCAAAGTAAATAAGCCTAATTTTGGATAGGAACGATATTTTAAAGGAACTTTTCAACCATTACAGGCAACACCCAATATTTATCGTTGGGAAAACTCTCCATTTTTTTTTTTGCTATCACTTAATATATTACCATAATTTATTAATTATTTGTATTCTGTTTTTTTGAGCGAGGAGAGACATCATTAGTTGTACAAGGACTGAAAATGGGCTTCAAGTATAGAAAAGGAAATTTGACCAAAGGTCTCCAAGATCTCAGTTTCTTTGGAACCCTGATGCGCAGGAATCATCTTGTGGAACTGGAGATTTGGATTCAGTTGGTTTGGCTAGAGCTTTTGTTTTTAATTTCTAACAACATCCCACAAGATGCTGATGCTGCTGGTTTGAGGGCCATGCATTGAGCAGCAAAGATCTCAAAATCTTTCTCTCTGAAGAGCTCTTATTAAAAATAAATAACAATTAAGAGGAACAACCTCCCAATTACAACTCAGACACATTCTCGCCGTGATTCATGACATTCTGAGGGCCGAGTTCTGGAAGACATTAGGAAACTGTACAGCAATGTGCACCTTTCCATGTGTAGAGCGCGTGCGATCAATTAGTGAGGTTCGGACCAGGTGTTGCCTGATGGGTGCGTGGCCTGGGGAATGAGCCTTTGTAGTTATTTCAGGTGTGGATATATTCAGATTTTAAAACAACAAGGATCAGGGCGGTGGTTTTCAGGACTCCCAAACTCAGGGGCATATGGTACCTTTGGGTGTGCACATAAATCTTCCATTTGATAAAGAAAAGGAACTCTTGGGTTTAATTAAGAAATTTGTTAGAAGCAAGAACCCTGTCAGATATTTTGCTTTGATGTTAATTCTTCAGCAGAAACGGGGATTTGGGCATGATGAAGATCAAGGTGATTACAAAAGCAACATAAAATATAAAAGCAAACCACTCTCCCTCGGGAGGCCACCAGGACTTTCTCTACATTTGCTGTTACCACTTACTTTGCAATATGACGTGCTGCTTGAGCATGATATGTAAGGCCTAGATCTTTGTGTCCAAATGTGTTTTCTTGTATTAAGGGAAACTATTCTAATTAATCCTTGGTCATCATCTTAAGAATGGTAGATATAGGCAACCATAGCTAGATTCTCTGGAAACACAGATGCAATAAAGCATGCTGTTCAGGCACTGCCATGTAGAATCAGATTAGAGGGATGGTTCAAGAGTGTGTTTAGAGAAGAGCAAAGTCACATTATCAGTTTGTAATAAGGTGTTTTTTTAAAATCAATGTAGAGCTGAAAGTTACTGCAAATTTCTACTTCTATAAGTAGATTTCTAAAGATCTCAGATTGACCAAGAACTTGAGTCATGTTCTGCATATTCTTTTTTTAAAAAATATACTTTATTGATTTTTTACAGAGAGGAATGGAGAGGGACAGAGAGTTAGAAACATCGATGAGAGAGAAACATTGATCAGCTGCCTCCTGCACACCCCCTACTGGGGATGTGCCCACAACCAAGGTACATGCCTTTGACCAGAATCAAACGTGGGACCCTTCAGTCCGCAGGCCTAAGCTCTATCCACTGAGCCAAACCGGTTAGGGCTGCATATTCTTTAAAGGATGGATCCAGGCATCTTAAGTGTTGTTGGACCCCCTGTCCTACAAAGTATTCTCAAAACAGGAGTCCCATTTTCAAGTGTATTTGAAAAATGTTGCAGACATTATGTGACTCACAGTGCCTCTCTAAGTGAAGACTCTGAGACATCCCATCACATTAGGTTTCCTATCTATCCTTACATCTAACACAGGTAAATTATTATCCTACACAATACTTTTGAAAACGGGGGTCCTAATAGAGCCTTTACGTATCAGTGGTGATTTTTATATTATCAAATATCTGTGATTGCGGTATATTATTTGACTATAGCCATGTTACATTAACTGTATAAAGATTCCACATGATTTTAGTGAGATGGAATGACTAGTAGAAAATGTTATGAGATTCCAAGCTAATTTCATATCTATGAGACAGTGATAACTTCGAATCTCCAGTCTATGCTTATAAAACTTAGATCTCATGCCAATACACGTTTACTCCTTTGGATAGAAACCCCGAAGATGAAGTTCTAGAATGAAGGGTCAGAAGCCTAACATAACCCTTTCTGTAAAGATGTAATTAATACGCTTTTATTGATGGATTGACTAAAAATATCTAGAGGGCCGCCATTACTGTAAGCACTGAAGTACACTCCGTGCTTTGGAAAGCACAAAGGGGGCATTTCTAGCCTTATTGACAGCATAATTGGGGAGATAAGGCAGCCTTCCTTGGGAAGTTAAATAAACATGAAGACATGCTTGGCACAGATGTTTTGGACAGTGGCTTTTTTAGAGAAGGAGGCTCTTGCATGCTCCTGGTGGGTGAGACTATTTACGTTTATTTCTCATTTCTTTGCTCACCCTGGAAACGCACCACCTAATTTTATTGCGCTGCATTAGATCACATCGGTTGGCCTGAGTAGTCAAAGGAAGCTTCCTGGAGGACAGTGGGATCGAGAACAATTTCATCTGCCGGACACGTGGGCTCAAAAGGCTCTCTTTTATTTAGGTTATAGGAGCAGACTCATGGCAAGAGGAACTGGCACCCGGCAAACAGGAAAGTCAGAAGGAATCACTTGAGAGGATCTCCAAGCTCAACCTTAGGAGGCCCAGGCACTCAGCAACTCAGCTTAGTCTGCAAAAGATATGGGAGCGCTCTTTACAGAAAGATGCCTCCTGCAACTCCAAATGGCTCCTCATAGCAACCAGAGCTAGCATCCAATGAAAAATTCCCCTTCATTCAGAATGGTGGGAAAACTTACATGCAGCTATTTTTGCCCTGTCCCTAAAAGAAGTATTATACAGAGCATCCAGTTCTATAATTGTCTGTCTTGTCCATTTTAAATCTTGCCCGTGTCCCACAAAAGATACTGTAGGTCCTACAGCCCCCATTCACCCTCCACAGAGGTCTCTGTCTTACAGGTCTTTTTCATTTTCTCTGAAAGGTAACAGAAACATCTTTCCTTTGTTTCTGTGCATTTAAAGTTATTTTAAATTTTTACCTGCACTGTGTTTGTTTCTCTACCTTGGGACTAATTACAGAAGAGATGTACTGACAGGGACAGTAATAGAGAAGAATGAAGAATCATTTGGGCCCAAGTGAACAACATCTCTACCTATATGCTAATTAAAATAATCTGTTTCTTAGGGAATAATTGGTTTCTGTCAGTTTTCTTGTGCCCATTATTCCCATGCAGGTGTTCAAATCCCACTGTATCTACATATTCACTGTGATGCTCAACACTGAAGGTTAATGGACCGTGGAGAAGAATCTGATGAATGGGTGACATGGGAATGCAAGCGAGCAGAGGACAGCAGTGTTGGTGGGATGGCTGTTGGCAAGGGACTTGGGTACCATGGTGCTTCCAGGATGAGTTTCATTGACTCCCAGCCTCTTATATCCTCTCTGTCCCCTGTGACTGGCTGCAGTGCCTTTGCCAAGCCACTTAACCTCTCTGTGCTTCTGTTCATGCTGCTGAGTTTGGGATGCTGCTGTTTACTAGTTTGTGACAGGCTTTGGGATCCCCGCATGCTGTAAATTGCTTGATATTAACCGTAATTGCCTACAGATTTTTCTAAATCATTTAGATGAAGAATCTTTGCAATATGAGGTTAAATTATAGTATGCTAATAGTCAATCAATGTTGAACAGTACACTTTCAGACAGTGAGTTGCCGTACTTTGCCTGCTCAGAGAAAGTGGATTCTTTTTCATGCTTGCTGCTTTTTCTGGTTCAGGCTTACCACTGTAATGGCATGAGGGAGCTAAAATATTCTTGACATAAGCCTTTCTTTACACATAGGTTGTGCCGCAGTGCTTTGGAACTCATGCATGTACCTCCCTTCCTGGGAGAGTGACGGACACATTCCGGCAGAGGTTGTGTGCAGCTGCGGTGAGAAGCTTGCGGAATTCTAGGGAACAAAGAAAGCTCTGTGCTGAAACTAGCTTAGAGGAATGGCATGAAGCATGAGGAAATTTGCAGGAATCTACCCAAAGGAAGGGTTTGTCCAAACTAAATTTCAACCAGGAATAATGTAAATAAATCTAACTTGTGTAGGACATGTAATCCAGAGAGACAGCAGTGAGTGAAATGTACTTACTAGGAATGTAAGTGACCTGATCCAGGTTTCTGACCTGCCTTGAAGGGCATGTGGTAGATGAAAGTGAAATAGAGGCTGCTGGGAAGAGAGTTTTGGGCAACATTTACAATTTTTCCCCTTTGGCCAAGAAATTAGCTATCTGACAGGACTTTATTATAAAACTACCAAGTGACACCCAGCCAGAGTGGCTCAGTGGTTGAGCATTGACCTATGAACCAGGAGGTCACAGTTTGGTTCCCTGTCAGGGCACAGGCTCAGGTTGCGGGCTCGCTCCCCAGTAGGGGCTGTGTAGGAGGCAGCTAATCGATGATTATCTCTCATTATTGATGCTTCTATCTCTCTCTGCATGTCCCTTCCTCTCTGAAAATCAATAAAAATATATTTTTTGAGAAAACTACCAAATGGTAAAAATCATAGTCTCTTACCTTAAGAAGCTTACAATTTAGTTGGTGACACAAGATAATCACCCTAGTTAAGTCCCCCTTAATTTATTTTTTTAATATATTTTATTGAGTTTTTACAGTGCGGAAGGGAGAGGGATAGAGAGTTAGAAACATCGATGAGAGAGAAACATTGATCAGCTGCCTCCTGCACACACCCCACTGGGTATGTGCCCGCAACCAAGGTATATGCCCTTGACCGGAATCAAACCTGGGACCCCTGAGTCCACAGGCTGACGCTCTATCCACTGAGCCAAACTGGTTAGGGTGTTAAGTCCCCCTTTATGCTGGGAATCAGCGGATTTCACAAAAACGTGCACCTTGCATGGAGAGTATGCTCATTGGAAAGAGTCTGTAGCAAAGTCTGTGTTTCCAGAAGGTGGAACATCATCTTGGGAGTTCAGGGACTTAATTTGTCACTATATCCCCAGCATCTGGAAGAGCACCTGCCATATAGCAGATGATTAATGAGTATTGGTTGAATGAATGGATTCATGAACAGAAGTGAAAGGGAGCATATGAGTATAGTGAACAGGAGTCTGAGCCACTTGCTGGTTTTCCACCCCATCTCCAACTTCCCATGAGACCTGCTCATGAGCAAGTTCCAGGCATTTGAAGGCTGGGTTCTCTGAATCACTTTACTCCATGTGTGGGCCCACAAAAACCCCCCTCAGAGGTTAAATTTTTACTTCAATTTAAGAAATGTCTAAGAAAAAAAGCCCAAACCATGTCTAAATATAGTAGAGATATGTCTTCAAGGATCCCAGAGGATACCTGTGTGTCTCTTCATAGTCTCTCTCCAACAGGAAGACTCACTGAGCTGTTTCTCCTCCTAGCAATCTGGGGGCAGTTAGCAAGAGGTATGTGGCGGGCCTGCAAACACAGCCCACCGGTCCTGCCCATTCCTCCAAGCGCATGCCCCCTCTCCAATCGAGAGATAGACTGTGCTCTCTTCCTGGATTCTGGGCTGGTATTGCGGCTTGTGTGGACCAATAGATCATGGCAGAAGTAACTTCTCTAGTTCTGGGCTAAGTCCTTATGAGATCTGGCAGCTTCCACTTTTGTCTCACAAGCCATCACCATGTAAAGAATTCAAGTATATTTCTGCAGAGAGAGGCCATGAGGGGAGAGAGAGGGAAAGAGAGAGAACAAAGGAGAGGAGAGGAGAAGAGAGGAGAGGAGAGGAGAGGAGGGGAGGGGAAGGGAGGGGAGGGGAGGGGAGGGGAGGGGAGGGGAGGGGAGGGGAGGGGAGGATGTTTTAGGTAAAGTTCTTAATATCAGATAGCTAGTCCTTAGGGGAATTGAAGTTAGGACCCAGTTCTGTCTGTGTCTGAGGCTTCTGCACCTAACCTTGCCTTTTGTAGCTCTGTGGTAGTGCACAATTATTTAATTCCTTGTAAGACTTAGTTTCCTCTTTTTCTATAATTGGATAGTTGTACATTCAGATTGTCTTAAGGATTAACAAAAATAATATCTAGAAAATATTTCACCACATATACATGCATACACACACATAAAATGCACACAAACTGAATGGCCACTATAGTGACGTATGAACATCAGAGATTTGCAGCAATACCAAAACCAGCTTAGGTATTTAATTATAATTGCAAAATGATAAAGAACTTTATTGCAGTGAAGATGCATGGGAAAAGATAGCTACTTTCTCCAAGATTGACAGTGTACCATTTGCGGGTCGCCAAAGCTGCAGCCGTGGTCACTTGTGTGGGTGATAAGGTTTGGATGAGTGAAGGTCATATCAGACCGTCTGGAAACACTGCGGGTCCATCCTTATATACATAGGTGCTTTCTGCATTAGTATGTATCCTGCCGGCCACCTCACCTGGGCCAGGTACCTCCTCAATCTTGGAGTTATGCAATGCACTGTAGATCACGGGGTTCTGTATAATTCAGGCATAAGCAAAGTCCCCACTCAGACTGCACTTGAACCCTGCAAGGAAATACAACCTGTTCCCAGGACATCACTAAACCCAGGGCCAAAAACTAAAACAAAAGCCACGTTTCAAAATTCAGTTCACATTCCAAAAATGTAGACTGACCGTGTCCTATATAATGAGATGTGCTAGTGACTTTAAAAAAAAAAAAAACACAAAAAAACCCAGAAAACTAGAATTTACATCACATATAATTATAGAGTAATGAGGCTGATAGGCCATTGTGGCTCTCGCTCTCCATAACTCACACATATAGATTTAACTTCCCGCTGCTAGGAAGGTCTTCCTTGCGTATGTGTGGTGTTTAAATATAAGAGGGTTGTAAAACTGTTCAAAGAACTAGATATTAAAACTTCTTAGCAAGAGCACTATGGTAGATAGATATATTTTAATACATGTACATAATGATTTATAGTTTTTTTCTCTGATAGAAACAAAATAATGATTATTTCAGAAATTGTGGAAAATATAAGGAAGCAAAATGGGAAAAAAATGTAAGGCACCTAAAAGTCCATAATTTCTCAATAACTGCTACTCTTTTGACTTGTTATTTTCTAGTCTTTTCCTTAGAAATTTATTGATTGATATTATATATTTTATGAGTAAATATGAGTTTTTAAGAGCCTGAAATGTTTAACATAATAAACATTTTATCCTAATAAATATTTTTCACCAATTGAATCAATGTGTAGCCTCACTACACTGACTTCTAATACAAGAAACCAATTATACTTCCACTTGAAGTGCTAAAGACCACTCATCATTTTAAAGCCTACAGGCGCTAAATATTTTATTTAAAAAAAAATAAAAATGGGTACCTCTTTAATTTTTAGAAAATAATCTTTTGCAAATTACCTAATCCTGTCCTTTATGTAGTTTGGTGTGGGGGGGGGGTGGGGGGGGGAGAGTGGGAAGTTTTATGTGTTCTTATTGGTTGGTAAGACCCATTTCTGTAAAAGAATAATAAACCTTTGTCTATCACTTATCGTAAATATTTTCCTCAGTTTGATGCTTGGCATTCTTCTGGTCATTTTTAGTCCTAGAAATTTAATATTCTTATGTGTTCAGATCTCAGGGACTTGGAAAGAACCACGAATGTGAATGCATAAGTAAATAAATCTTTCTAATCGGCACATTCCTAAAATAGTTTGGACCTGGGAGAGCTCTGTGTGTGTACGCAGGTGGCAGCTGGCTGGCCCCGGCCCCGCCTCCCTCGCATGGCCTCAGAGGGTGGCTGGGTTTAAAACGTTTTTGCCTCCATCGCTTTGAGGAAAGCCAGGAGGCAGGGTAGGCGCCCTTTCTGCCGCTCAGGTGGATAACCGGGCGAAAGACCCAGTCAGAGAGCGAGTAGCGTCAAGTAAAATGAGAGGAAGACGTTTAAGGACTGGAACATCTGTGATGCGCTCATTTTCGGTGTGAGCACCGGAGGAGAAGCTGGGTGGGTCTGCTGAGCAGCATTTCCATAGCACTCGAAAATTCATTTCATTTCATTTCATTATCGGAACTGCTCAAGCACCCCGATTCGGATCAGGGAACAGCTTCCGAAACCTGCAGGGAGCTCATTTACCCCTGCTGCGGCCCCAGCGCCCTTCCTTATGGGAAGGTGGAGACAGGCGGCTCGCTTACAAAGGCAGGCAGAGATAGATCTGATTTGTACTGGGGGCACACGAATGCGTCCCTGGATCTGCCGTCTCCAGCAGCCCTCATGTCGTCCGTGTTCTGTTTGATCTGGGTCGGTTTCAAGGCCACTTCCCTGACGCCCTCATTGTTAAAAATACTGCTCTCGGCGCACGCACAGTAAGCGGTGCCTCTGAGCTGGCGCCGGGAACAAAGAGCGTGGATTCTCGCAACAGCCAGCAATAAGGCAAGGCGGGTATTTTTCAAACAACAAACACTGATTGCGAAAACGCCTAAAGAATCCAGATGGCATTTACAGATTCAGAACCAAATTAATGGAGGGGAAATAATCCATAGAATTTGAAGCCTTTACAATGAAAGGCATAAGACCTCTTCCTTGACGGCGGCTCTGCTGGGCTCAGAAACCACAACTGCCAGCGTCTTCCATCCTCCAGCTCAGAAGGAGCCGGGAGCCAGGAGGCAGGGGAAGAGGCTGGCTAAGTGATGCCAGGCGTGGGAAGGTGGCACACGGTGGCGAATGGGGGGACGGTGACTGGGTGAGACTAAGACGCAGGTAACAAGAGAGATGAACCCAGTTAGGGCAATGGGTGTCCAGAGGGTAGAGTGGCAAAAAGTGGGTGACAGCCCTAGACAGTTCACTAGTGTGTGCCGGCGTGGCGGGAACCAGGGAAGAGGCTGCTGAGAAGTCCAGGGGTGGACCCGGTCAGGAAGAGGGTGTTTAGAAAGCGTGTAGCTCCACAGAGGGGAGCTAGGCACAGGCCTCCATGCCCGAGTCACTGGCCAGAGTGAGTAAGCCAGGACCCCTCCCGTAGAAGGAGCACTGCTCGGCTTACTCAGGCACGGACCCAGGCACAGGGACACGAGTAAGGTTTCCATTAGAGATGGCACCCAGGAGAGCAGCAGCCCCACTGCTCAGCACTGGGTGGGGGGAGGGGGGCTCTAGGGAGGGATCTCCTTAGGCCCCCTCCGCTCATCTTGGGTTCTGGCTCTTTCTAGTTCATTCCACTAACTATAGGATTGGTCTTACACCCTCCAGGGTGCTATGTCTGTGGGAGAGAGTCCAGTTGGGATAAGGACAGATCCATGTAATAATATTATGGCCAAGTTATGCTATTTCAAGGGAGTTAAAATTGAAAATACTGAATGAATAGTATTTTATTACTTTTTAATGCCTGGCAGATTGTGTATATTTATTTGTTTTGTTTTTTAAATTAAACTTTCATGCAAGCTGATTAAATATTTCCAATAGAGCCCTGGCCGGTGTGGCTCAGTTGGTTTGGCATTGTGCAGTGCACCAAAAGGTTGAGGGTTTGATTCCCCATCATGGCACATGCCCAGGCTACAGGCTTGATCCCATTAGGGGTCATGCAGGAGGCAGCCAATTGATATTTCACGTGGACATTGATTTCTCTCTCTCTTTCTCTCCCGTCTTCTCTCTTTAAAAATAAATTAAATATATATATATTTCCAATGGAAGAGACCAAATTGGAAATTTGTAGGCAAGGTAAGAAGCGGAGGGGTAGGAATCAGGAACCCAGTGTATACTGGGAGAATTTTAGCATTAATGTTCTTGTATTTTAAAGGGCATATTGTGTTTGTTTGGTACCGCCATCTATTTCTTTCCTCCAAGGAGACTGCTTACCATGCCACTGTGCACACAGTGGGAGCTGGACTACCGCATGTTTCTGGACTAGAGACGTCTAAGGAAAATCAGGGGAATTGGCATTGTGGTTAATCCACTGGAACCAGTTCTGGTCCAAGGAACCTGGCTTCTGCTTTGTGGGATAAATGACTGGTCATAGAAGGATGGCAGGCAAGACAAAAGCAAAAACTGTGGCAGATGCCCTTGGTTGAACACTAACTACAGACCACTCGTGTGAAAGGGTCTCGTGCATTGTTTCATTTACAGACTCCTTATGGAATGGATGCTTTTCCTCCCACACCCACTTACAGAGGAAGAAAGACAATCTCAGTATAAATAAGAAACATCCCAAGACCACACAGATAAGTGGTAGAGGCCGCACACAGACTTCCTTGACTTGGAAGCATGCTGCACGATATACAGCAGCAGGTCTTGGCCGGGTAATATTTGTCACATGCAGTGTCAGGCTCAGCCTGATTGATTCACTGCGGTTCCGAACGTACAGGATCACATGTCCTGTCAACAGAGCCAGGATACTTTATTTGAATTCCCGACCTTCAGCTGATTCACTCTTTGCCCGCGTGAAATTAGTAAAATGGCTGCATTAACATTTCTCTTAATGCTCTTTTTTAAAGAGTACATTTTTAAGCACGGAAATAATGCATTTAAATGTGCTCTATAAAATGTGCATTTGTTTATAATAGACCAAGAAAATTGCAAATGCAAAAGTACAAATTGTTTTAGACATGAGCAGTTTTTGTACTGATAGTACTTATAATGGCCTAAAATACACATTTTAGTGTATATGTGCTGAGAAATGCAGTTTTAAATGTTGGCTTGTAATGTAGGCATATCAAAAAATTCTTATTAATTGCAAATACATCCTAGTTACTACCTGTTTCTTGAATTAGAATAATATCTACCTCATTTTAATAGCAACATAGAGCAATTCACACATAAGTAATTTATGAGTAGGAAGCAAGATGGAAAATAAACGTGCAAAATGGCAAGTCTGTTATCTCAAAAGACAAACACCTTTATTTTATGTACTTGAACAATGTGCTCATTGTCTGATCTGAACAAAAAAGGTGGAGATGGGGAGAAAGGAGAACGAAAAGGAAAATGACAGGAAGGAAACAGAAGTAGACAAAGGTGGGAGTTGGGGGAATAACATTTATTTATCCACATGACAAATAAAATGAATGAGTTTTTGGCAGACATATTTCATTAAGGAAGAACTGTGTCTTTTTTACTCATGTATATTAGGCTTAAATGCCAGAAAAATGTTATTATTTTCCTACTCTCATTTATCAAAATCATTTTTTTAAATGTAGTTCCCAGACATCCACCTGTGATAGCAGGAAATAAGCTAATTTTCTTTTTATGTCTTTTTTTTCTCCAAATATGCTGAAAGATATTAGGTAAACTAACATAATGTAGTTTATTATATATTTTCTCCACTATATTAGAATACATGTAATTATTAGTAAAACTGAAATAAAGAAAAATAGAGGAGAAAAGTCAGTATTCTCTCCACTCAAATAAAACAACGCTTAACATTTTTTGTGACTTTCCTTCCAGTCTTTGTTTCCTCCTATAATCTTTTGTGGACTGAAACCCACATTTCTGCAAACTGTGAAAATATCCAGAGTTCAATAATTATTAGGTACATTATTATTTTCTCCCAGAATAAAAACAACAACAACAAAATGGCTCAGGAACGCTTAGTTCATGCTCCTTGTTCTGAGTCCAATAGAAATGATGTTTTAGTCTAAACTGAGTTAATTTTAACCTTGCATCCCTCACTGCTTTTGATGTATCCAAGCATATGTGTAACAGGGCAGAGCTTCCATATACTGTTCCCAAGTCTCTCTCCCACGTGCCTTGTAATGATGATGGAGCCATGAAAGCAGCATCAATGAAGAAATCGCTCAATTCAGAGTGTCAGCGCAGAATAAATCTAATGAACCTAATGTCTCAGTAGGTAGTCATTGGATCCAAAATAGGAACATAATACATGGGAAGCATTTTCTTCCCTGGAGACAGAGCCAGTAATATGTCTGTTTGGATTCCATTAGCTTCATTTAAAGTGTAAGTTGCTCCCTGCATTCTTTGGTCTTTTACCAAAGATTGATGGGCAAACAGGCTACATAGTCCAAATGAAGGGAAATGTTTGATCATCCTGTGGGCAATTCAGGTTCTATAGGAGTGGACCTGCATCTGAATGGGCACCTCCCTGCTTCACCCCAACTTAGGTTCCTGCTGTGTGACTGCTTGAATGAGGACTCAGGAGACCTCAGGCGTTCAGATCAGCCAGTCAGCCACTCAATAGCCTGACTGTTATCCTATTGTCTCTAGCTGAGGCAGGAGAGAAGTTATTCTAATTTTAAGAATACAGATTTTATATTAACTATAACTGATACAGTTTACAGACTTAAACATTATAGACTCAAACCAATTGGGGATGCCTATTTACATGTCAGCATTTGGTTCCTTCATACATGAACGGCCAACCCTATGACAGGGGAAGTGATGGGAGGTTTTGTAGCTTTGGCAACATTATCACACAGAAGCAGTGATTTCTACTCAATAGAGTAGTAGTTCTGGCCTGATGTTTTATATGACTTTTTGTCTTCAAAAGGTGCTCTTGCTTTGATCTTTCCAATCATTATTTCTGGACTAGAAGCCCGGTGCACAAAAATTTGTGCACTCGGGGGAGGGAGGGAAGGCCCCTCAGCCCAGCCTGTGCCCTCTCAAAGTCTGGGACCCCTCAGGGATGACCACCTGCTGGCTTAGGCCTGCTCCCCGGGGGATTGGGCCTAAGCTGGCAATCAGACATCCCTCTGGCAGCCCGGCAGCCCTCGGGGGATGTCCACTTGCCAGCGGGGAACAGACCTAAACTGTAGTTGGACATCCTTAGCGCTGCTGAGGAGGCAGGAGAGGCTCCCACCACCACCACTGTACTGGCAGCCATCAGCCTGGCTTGTGACTGAGCAGAGCTCCCCCATGTGGGAGCTCACTGACCACCAGAGGGCAGCTCCTGCATTGAGCATCTGCCCCAGTCTTTCTGCTTTTAGGGTCAGTTTGCATATTACCCTTTTACTATATAGGATAGAGGCCTGGTGCATGGGTGGGGGCCCGCTGGTTTGCCCTGAAGGGTGTCCCGGATCAGGGTGGGGGTCCCACTTGGGTGCCTGGCCAGCCTGGGTGAGGGGCTGATGGCTGTTTGCAGCTGGTCACATCCCCTTCAGGGTGGGGGTCCCCACTGGGGTGCCTGGCCAGCCTGGATGAGGGGCTGATGGCTGTTTTCAGGCTGCCCGCACCCCCTTCAGGGTGGGGGTCCCCACTGGGGTGCCTGGCCAGTCTGGATGAGGGACTGAGGGTTTTCAGGCTGGCCAAGCCCGCAGGCGACTAAAGCTCCCAGCCTCTCCTTTTTTTCTTTTTCTTTTTATTCTGGGATTTATTTACCTTCTAGAATTGAAACTTTGTTGCCGCTCCAGCTCCGAGGCCACGGCCTGCTGAAAGCAGGTATCTGGGGTGTGTTTAGCTTCTATAATTGCAACTTTGTTGCTTAGAGTGGAGCTCAGAGCCTGGCCGCAGCAGGGAGGAAGCTTGGCTTCCTCCATCACTGGAGCAAGCAAGCCTCTTGCTCGCTTCAGCTGCATGGCTGCCGGCCACCATCTTTGTTGGTGGTTAATTTGCATATCTCGCTGATTAGCCAATAGGAAGCGTAGCGGAGGTATGGTTAATTTCAATCTTTGTCTATTATTAGATAGGATGGGCCTGATGTTCTTGTGTATCTTTATACTTTTCCCAAAAGGTTGACATCTACTCTGAGCTTTTCTAGGTTCCAGTTTCTCTGCCCTAGTTGTTTTATAGCTGGTGTCAGTATTTTTGGAATGTGCACACCTATACTAGTATTTTAAAGAATTACCTGTCACATTACTGATTACTTTCTGTATTTTATTATTGCCTTGGAATACAGAGCTATTCAGCATGCAGATGGCTTTTCTTGTTAGCCTTGGTTGATAATATGAAACTTTATGTTAACTTGCTCTTTCTTATCCTTTCCATTTCCCTTCATAGGCTCCTTCCCCTTGGCTTCAAATAACCCAACTGCTGTTGATTCCTGGACATTATTCCACTTTTGTAATCACTTGCTTCTATCCTGGTTTCTACTGTTTTGCTTGCTAATTAGTCAATCAGGGTAATTCTCAGACAGTCTCTTCCTTTGGTATTTCTCTAAGCAGTGCATTTCCTTTAGTTCTCATTTTTCCTTCCCTGATTCCTTGTATTCTGTTTGTGATCTGAATGATGGGATGGCAAACTTGTTCTGTAAAGGACCAGATAGTAAATATTTTAGGCTTTGCTGGCTATGCAGTCTCTGTAGCAACATCTCAACTCTGCCAGCGTAACACAAAAACACCATAGATGGCATTTGAACGATTGGGTGTAGGGTCCAATAATATCAGGTATGCTTATTTACATGTCAGCATTTGAATTGAGCTTGAGGGTCACAGTTAGCCAACCCCTGTTCTGAACTGTCAGCTGCTTGGTCAAAATTACTTTTTTCTCATAAGAATTTTGGCACATTAAGAATTTATAAATGTTCAAATGCACAGTTATGTTAATTATTAACCATAAGAAAAAGATAATCATATTTTGTGAACACTTAATATGTTCTAGATACCACATTAAGCATGACACATGAATTATCTCATTTACTTTGGTCAGTGGCCTTATGAAATTGATTCTAAGGTTAGTCTTATTTTGTAGATGAGGAAATTGAGGCACAGAGAGGTTAAAAATCTTGATCAAGATCACCTGTGAAAAGGCATCCAAATAAAAAAAACAAATAAAAACTCATAGACACAGGCAACAGTATGGTGGTTGCCAGAGGGAAGAGGGCATGGGGAGTAGTAAAGGGTAAAGAGGATCAAATATATGATAATGGAAGATTTGACTTTGGATGGTGGGCACGCAATGCAATACACAGATGATGTACCATGAAATTGTGCACTTGAAACCTATATAATTTTATTAACCAATGCCATGCAAATAAATTTAATTTAAAAAAGATACCCAAGCAATGTATCATCAGAGACCACTTGTAACTAATCCATACACAGGAGCACATGACTCCAGGTATGAAGACAATAAGCCCAATGCCACCAGGGCCTCAATGGCCATTGGATTTTGTTTTAACTAGCTATAATCAAAGAAGTGAACACTACCTTTGGTGATCACCCACTCCTCTATGATATTAAATGTCACTATCCTAGAAACCACAATAAAGCATTTTAGCCAAGATAATTTCTTTTTTGTTGTTGTTGCCTTTTGATTATCACAAGAACTGAAGGGGAGATGTAACTGTTGTTGAGAATATATTTATTCTAGGGAGCACTGGCATCTTTGCTTAGTTCTCCACTCAGATGATCAGCTAGACAGCAAACCAGATTTTGGCAGAAATTTGGGGGTGAAGTAGCACGTCCTCATACTGAACCCCGAGTGGAAACAGCACGGCCTTACTTTGCTGTGTGCAATGTAGACACAGCATGAGGGACCAGTCACCCATATGATAGCTCTAATAGACCTCTTAGCCTCTGTGATCAATGAGTATGGACTTAGAAAAAAATCATAGTCTGCATAAGAAAGCTATAAAAAAGTAAAATAGTTCCAGCCTGTGTATGGAAATGCCCTCAGAATTTTTGAGGAAATGTTTTTATGTAAAAATGAGTAAAAGAATGAATGTCATCTGAGCATCTATTATGTTAAAACTTGTGTTTATTACTTAGTAGGTAACAGGCCCTGTTAACTGAGGCACAAATGAATATCTAGTATATAATTCTTAAACACTCCACTGACATTTAAAACACCTGTGTTGTTGTGTTTTTTTTTGTTTTTTTTTTTATGTGTTCATGGTAGAAAATCTGAAAAATAAAAAAGGTATGGGGAAAAATTAAAAGTCTTTAATTCCCTATCAAACATAGCTATGTTACCAATTCGAGGTGTTTTCTACTCCCTGTGCTTGTTCTTTATGTGGATCATTTTTTAAAAATATATTTTTATTGATTTCAGAGAAGAAGGGAGAGGGATAGAGAGATAGAAACATCAATGATGAGAATCATTGACTGGCTGCCTCCTGCATGCCCCCTACTGGGGATCAAGCCCGAAACCCAGGCATGTGCCCTTGGCCAGAATCAAACCTGGGACCCTTCAGTCCGCAGGCTGACACTCTATCCACTGAGCCAAACCGGCTAGGGCAATGTGGATCATTTTAAGACATAGATCACTTGATCTATGTTTCCTGTACATACTCTCTCCGTAGAGCACAGAATATAGCTTTACATCTTCCGCCATTCAACATTATAGCATGAGCATTTTCCATATCACTAAATGTCATGCAAAAGCACAATTTAACTTGTGCAGTACACTCTACGTCCTGCTCACCAGGTAACAGGATTTCCTTCTCACAATTATCTGGAACTCACTTGGCATCCTCATCAGAATGGTTTATTTAAGAAATAAAGAAAGTTGATGCCTTTCCATTAAAATGGCCCAAGTAAAATTTCGTGGGTTTAATTTTTGTTATCTGGAAAATTCGCTTATGCAAAAACGTATAGCCATGAATAAATGAGCTGTTAATGAATGCACGCCATGTCTGGTCAAAAACGTCTGTTTTTTCATGACAGGATAGAACTCCTATTCTTTAAATCATTGCAGAGAAGTAGAAGGTGCGGTATCAATAAAGCTGCATTTTTTAATGAAAACCCAAAGGACTACAGGTCAAGCAAAAGGTAAATTTATTACTTGGCAAAATTAATTAATATAAATAATTACTGTCATTCAGACATTCAAGAAATTTTTTCCAAGTTAGCATTTTTAATCTGGCTACTCCCTTCCCCTTCAAAATGCATGCATGCACACAACACAAATACACGCATGCTTACAAACAGAAACACATACATGCTCACAGACACACATCCAGATTTCTGGATTAGTCAATCAATTCTCCACTTTGCTATAAAATTTAATTATGATATTTAGTGACAGGTATTTTTCATATCTTGTCACATCTAACTTGCAGATCACATACACATGGTGAATATTGGTGCAGAATCATAACCAGACTTTTTATCTAAAGTACCAATCAAAACATGTTGATCTTTCATTTAATATAAACGATAAAACCCTATGCTTTACCTTTTTTTTGTAACGTTGTAAAACGTAATCTGAAAAGTGGATAGGGGTTGGTTTCACTGTATCAAAAGAACATCTTGAATCCTGCCTTTTTTTTCCCCTCCTCCTCAAAGGTTCTTCAACTTGGAATTCAGCACAAAATCTGAGCCTAACTAAAATTCAATTTAGTTGTTAATCCCATAAGAGAATACAAGAGCTGCTACACATTCTGGCAGTCTCAAATATCTACAAATTTTTACTTTTAATAATGTTTTCCCTGTCTCTAATTTCCTGTGCAAGAAAAATTCTCTTGGACAATTACCCTCCTAATAGCCGTGCCAGAATCAATTTCAACTTTAGCTATCTCAGAGAGTTCAGTAGCAGCCTGAGGTTTCCCCCTCTCCCCTCATTTTTTGTTTTGTTGCACAAGAAAATGAAGTTTCCTTTCTCGTTGCCTTCTCAAATGCTTCCACATATTGTTAAATGAGCACAGGACATATATGTTTTAGCATAATGTATTCGGACAATATTCAGATGGTCTCCAACTTACAAACGGGTTAAGTTCTCCAAGTCATTTTATCAATTATGTGAAGCATGTTAGTTACACATCTCTGCAGAGAAATAGTGGAAGCATTAAAGGGCAGATTCCAAGAAAAACGAAAAATAATGTACACTAGAATGCATCAGTATAAAGCACTTCGAGCAATATTTTAATGGCACCTTGCCACCAGTGATAATAAGAAATTCATTCTGAATTTCAGTAACAGATACCAGGAACACATCCTTCCCATTCAGTGGTTTCTCCGCAGGGGACATAAGGAATGGCATGTGGGGTTAGGATAGAATGGATGACACAGACATAAATAGTCCCCATGCCAATATCTTGTTAACACTCTACAGCTTCGAAAGGAAACACATTTCTCCCGATAAATCACACCCAAGGGGATCCAAAATGAGAAAAAAAACACACGATAGATTTACCCTGAAGAAATGGGTGCTTTAGTATTTAATATATTCATTGGCTTGGTGTTTGTCTATCAGATTTTTTTTTCCCACTGAGAAGAGGGTAAACTTTTTTGGAAATAACTCAGAAAAATGTAATGAAATTCAACTTGCATACCATTGGGGGCTCAGAAACTACTCTCAGATCACAGGAGAAAACATCACTTACCGAACACATCACCAGTGAGGGACGAAATGACAACTTCATGGCAAACAAGCGGCCAATCTAGTTCCCGCGCCCAGTTCAGGCGGCACTCCTCCACTGCCCCATTGTTACCTGCTGAGCCTGGATGAGGTTTCAATATCTTCCTAGAATGGTGCCACATTCTTTTCATTAAAAAAGAATACATCATCATTCAATCAAGGTATTATCACAACAAACAAGAATTACCACATGATCATAACAGGAGACAGAGAAACACAAAACACCTAGCATTAAACAAAATTTATTCATGATAAAAACTCTCAGCAAGCTAGGAATAGAAGAACATTTTTTCTACCTGATAATAGTTTGAGAGATTTTCATAGAACAGTGTCCAGAATTCACCCAGGGTCAGGAATAGGACCTGGTCCCATCAGCCAAACTGAAAAACCCAGTATGATTTACAGGGCATTGCAAAGCTGCAAAATTCCTGAAGCTGATAAAGGGCCTCTACAGAAATGCTACAGGTGACATCATATTTAGCGATGAAAGACTCAATGCTTTCCCTGTAAGAGGACGTAAAAGACAAGAATGCTGCTCTCACCACTTTAATTCAGCCTTGTTTTGGAGGTTCTAGCCAGCACAGCACAACAAGAAATAGAAATAAAAGACTTGCAGATCTTAAAGACAACTTGATTTGTAGACAACATGATATCTAGTTAGAAAATCCTATTGAATTTATAACACAAAAGACAATAGAACTAGCAAGTGGGTTTTGTAAGGTGGCAGGAAACAACATCAATATAAAAGTTAATTATATTTTTATATACTAACAAATAAAAATCATAAATCCATCACTAGGATAAATTTTATAAGCTAAATAATTGGAAAAATCTATCATATTCATTGGTTGGAAGACTCAGTAATCTCAAGATAGCAGTTTATCCCAACTTTATAAGTTCAATGCAATCTCAGTCAACATCCCAATAACCTTTCTGGTAGGAATTGACAAACTGAATTTGAATGTGGAAATACAAAGGTTCTAGAATATTCAGAACAATTTTGAAAAAGAAGGACAAATTTGGAGAATTAACACCACCTGATTTGAAGACATTATAAAATGTCTTAATCAAGAAGGGTGGTATTGGCATAAAGATAGGTAAATTGAGCAATGAGGTAGCATAAAGAGTCCAGAAATAGACCTGCACATTCATGGGCACCATATTTTCAACAAAGGCGCAAAGTCAACTCACTGGTAACATCATCTTTCAGTAAAGCTGCTGGAACGTTTGGTTATCTGCATGCAAAACCAAACAAAAAGCCACTTTGATCCATCCATATCTACACCACATATACAAATACCTCTAAATGCATCACAGATCTGTATATAAAAACCAGACCTGTGACACTACTAGCAAAACATCAGAGGAGAAACCCTTTGTGATTTGGGGGTAGGCAAATTGTTTTTAGATTAGGAGACCTAAAACATGACCCATAGAGAACAAATTCATAAATTAGACTTCATCAAACTTAAAAACTGCTTTTGGAAAGACATTAAGAGAATGAAAATCAAAATACAGGCCACTATAAAATATTTGTGTATTATGTATTTGATAAAGAATTTGTATCCAGAATATACGGGGTGGGCAAAAGTAGGTATATAGTAGGTTGTATAGAAAAAGGCATGCAGGTTACAATGATAATAGCTTTATTGACATTAGAGGGGTGTTACCAGACAGGGCAGCTCCCTGAGTCAGTGGAGAGGGCTGCTCCCAACTTGATCCTTGTCTTCTCATATAAATGAATTTACACAAGAGACCTTGACTGTGTTGTGCAACCAATTTATTAAATCGATTAAAGCATGCACTTTTATTGAAAAAGCAAAGCAAGAAAACCTATACATTTGGCTTAGGAAGCGCAGACGGGCTCTCAGCGAATCTGAAGAGCAGGCTGGCTGGGGTCTGAGGCTGTATGTACCCTCCTCCTATAGGCTTCGCAATTCCTCTGCTGACTACTTTGGTACAGATTGATTCTCAAGGTCCGCCCCCCCCCCTTTTTTTTTTTTACTTTGTGTGGCCTTCCCAGAATTCATGAGAAGCACCTGGCAACTTTATCTTGCCAAACCTTGAGACTGCTGGCTTCTCTGCTTAGGTAGTAAAACAGCCCCTTTTTTCCTCTCTCCCTTTCTGCATTCTCTCTTTAGGGAGTTGTTTTTAACCATTTGCTCTGGTTTCCTTGGCTGCAGAAGGTAATGGTTTGTTAGTCATAAGCTGGCTGCAAATTGCCCACACTGTTTGGACTTGTTTTAACTTTCCTGTCTCAGTTTCCCTATTCCTCCTATCATGGAATCCTGTAACATTATTAACTCAAAAGAATGTCACAATGGCATAGTACATCTACTTTGCCCACCCCTGTATATAAAAAAAAACCTCTTAAAACTGAATTATAGCAAACAAACAAAACCAAAAAATTTAAAAACGGGCAAAAGATTTGAACATATTTTCGGAAGAAGATATATGAATGACAATAAACTCAAAAAGATGCTCATCCCGAGTCATTAAGGAAATGCAATTGGGAACCATTAAGAGATCTGACTACATATAAATAGAGTGGCTGAAAGGAAAAAGTCTCACCTACCAAGTGTTAGCAAGGATGCAGGAGAACCTGAAGTGAACGGCTGGTGGGAATATAAAATGGTGCAACCTTTGCAGAACTGTTTGGCAGTTTCTTAATAAATCAAACATACACACAGCATATGATTCAGCTATTCTACTCCTTGGTATTTACTTAAGAGAAATTAAAGTGAAAATCCATACAAAGGCTTGTGCATGAATGTTCATTGCAGCTTTATTTGTGATAGTCAAATACTGGAAACAAACCAAATACCCATCCACAAGTAGATGGATAAACAAACTGTGGTGTAGCCATACAATGGAATACTAGTTAGTAACAAACAAAAAATAAACAACATGCTGAACATAAACAAATTTAAAGTGATTTTTTGAATGAAAGAAACAAAACAAATAAAAAAGTACATACTATGTAACTCTATTTATGTAAGATTTTTTAAAATGTAAACTAATCTAGAGTGACAGAAAGCAGATCCGTGGTTGCCTGGGGACCATGGGGCAGGAATGGTAGGAAGCGATTGCAGAAAAGTACAAGAAAACTGGTATTTCACAGCTGTATATATCAGATTGTGTACTTTAAATATTTGTAGCTTATTGTATGTTGGTTATACCTCCAAAAAGCTGTATAAAAAATAAAATAATCACCAGTACATATTCTTATTTAATCCTCTGGGGAGATAGCCAACTGGATAGATAGTTCACTTTCATGAAAGGAAGGAGTATTAGTTTTCACGAATGGTTTCTAAACAGAGAGGAGGTTGAAGGGCTATTTTAATTCTGTCCAACCCAGCTAATTTTATCAAACTATATTGATCATTTTAAAATAATTAAAATGGGCTATTTATTGGCAATAGTGGAGACAAAAAAGCAAATGTAGAATTACATATCTGGGCTTCTCCACTTCTGCTGTCAAGACTGAAGTCTCTGAGATTCCAGGCATCTCCGGCTCGGGAATGGGTGTGACTGGCGATGGAGAGACCTCTTGGACCGTTCAGAGGTCCCAGCTGGAAAAAGGCATCTCTCATTTGGGGTCTTTACAGAGAAAACACAGCACTCTCACCTCCAGACCCAAATGCAGCATCTCACAATGCTCCCATTTCTCTCTCTGGTTCATACAACCCAGGCCACTCCTGTCTGCCCCTTCTTACCTCTTCAGCTGACACATTTGTGGGAAAGCTATAGGTTCCAGTTCTTTATCCTGCATTGAGAGAGAATTGAATCAGTGTGTGGGATCCCACCATTGCTATGTTCAAGCCTTGCTCACCAGCACCGAGTCACATTTTAAATCAAATAAAAAATCTACACCCAATCTACAGGGTTATGCCTTTTACTACTTCTACCTTTCAAGGTGAGAAAATCCTAAACAAAACAACGTACAATGTAACATTTTCCCTGAAAAGAGCTTTGCTCACCAATCAAGGGCAGGTAAAAATAAACAATCTTAAGGTCTCTTCTAAACACGAAATGACTGTCTGAGCTTACGCAGGTCACAACTTGTCAGTCCTTGATTTTCCCAGCTGAAGAAAAGAAAAGATTATACGCAAGGATCTCGAAGGCCTCATTCAATGCTATGCAGACACATATGTTCCCAGGCCTTAGTGGGTTTACAATCTGGTAGGAATGTAAGACTAACCATCCTGAAAAAAACAGCAAAGCATTACTAGAAAAAAATACAATCAAGGGTTCAATTATGTGCTGCAGATCCTGAGTGCTGTAAGAATTGAGTGCACAGTCATTTCTGAGGCTGGAGAAATGAGGCAGGGCTTCATGGAGAAGTGGTGATTTCATCTGGGTCTTAGACATGACGTATGAGCATTGTAATTCCAAAACCCACTGGGGCAGTGGCTAATTTTCAGGGCGGAAGCTGTGTCTTCATAATTGTTGTACTTTTCCTCCCCAGAGCGCCTTGTCTACGCCATTGAGTCAGCTCCAAATCCAGTTCATCTTGTCCTCTTTACTGAGGAATCATGCACGCTAGTCCAACCACGCTGTAGTCAGTTCTCTGAGAGCCAGGCCTCTGCCCTATAGTTCTGTACCCAGATTCATCGATTCTGTCTCAACACCAGAGTAAATCGTACTCTTTATGACACAGCCATTTCCAAACTCTTCTCATAGAATTGAAATAAAGTGTGTGATAAGGGTAGGATTCAGAGGAGGAAAAGTGACTAGAGAGAGCTCTGAGGAGACTGGAGAGTAGAGGGTGGTGATGGTGGATGCTCGGTCCTACGTATATACCACAAAGGCACACATACACCCCCATATAGGCCACTCTTCGTGGTCATTGGCTGAGGCAAGAATGGGAGCCTCAGGGTTGTTGGTAGTTTTATCTGTTTGTCTTTAGCTCTACCAAACTTCTACTCTGTTTGCTGTCTTTTAAAACTCTTTCTTTTTTAAAAAAATATATTTTATTGATTTTTTTTTTTTACAGAGAGGAAGGGAGAGGGATAGAGAGCCAGAAACATCAATGAGAGAGAAACATCGATCAGCTGCCTCCTACACACCTCCTACTGGGGATGTGCCCGTAACCAAGGTACATGCCCTTGACCGGAATCGAACCTGGGACCTTTCAGTCCGCAGGCCAATGCTCTATCCACTGAGCCAAACCAGTTAGGGCTAAAACCCTTTCTTGACTCTTTATAACTGGGGTTCCCATGCTGAGGTCATTAGGAAATTGTAGTCTAGTGGTAGCTTTGTCCACATCCTTCCCTCAGCCTCCAGTATGGAGCTGGGCATAGATTGATGATTTATAAAATATCCATTTCTTAATCTCTTAATATTAATTTTCCTTCAGTAATTGAAATGCTTTTGGCTTTATTAAATTACTATGGTGTCAAATTTCAGAGCATAGTTAATTCTGATGCAGCAATTGGCTGAGGCTAGAGGCCTCAATGAACAAAGACTTGCCTGAACAATGCAAAAATTGGGGACATGATGGCTTAGGGGACTTGAGCTTGGGGCTTGAGTATGGCTTACGATTAGGCTCTGTGCAGAGCAGGAAGGGAGAGGTAGATTGCATTAATGACCCAAAACATTCTTCATCTCTTCCTCAACTTCTGACCTTTGCCGTGTGATTTTGCAGTTGAGTAAAGAGGTGAACCCTGTTTCCCCTCCCGTTGACTTTGGGCTGGACTTGTACTTGCTTTGGCCACTTGAATAGAGCAGCAGCAACAGTGTGCCAGTGTCAAGCCTAGGCCCTGGGATGCCTAGCACCTCCCCCCTTGCTCTGCTCTCGCTCCTGTGCATGGCCATGAGAAGATGTCTGGTGAGCCTGCTGGAAGCTGAAACGTAGAAACAGAGCTGAGATACCCATCATCCCAGCCAAGGCCACACTAAACATCAGATCCCAAATGTGTGTGTAAACCCAGCCAAGATCAGCTGAGCCCAGCCCATATCCACTGAACCCTGAAAACACGTGAGCCCCCAAAATGTTCATCATCATACACCACTGAGGCTGTGAGATTGTTTTTTTCTGCAGCATCCCTGTGGCAATAAGTAACTGATACAAGCGCTTCCCTGCAGCCATGGAAAGTGAGGCTGGTGTTCACCTGCAGCTGTAAGTCACCTGGACAACCACATGTGGGGGGAGTTGTCTGACATCACATTCCTCAGCCTTGTCAGTCTGCCTATCTTATTTGGAAGCAGAGTTGGCCTCATTTGGGCTGATAAAGAAGTTTGAGAGGTTCTTGGGCAAGTGGGAGGCACAAATGTCTTCAAGGTGGAGATGCTGTCCTTCCTGCTAAAAGGGGGTGCCTTTTTAGGCTCAAGGGATTGGTTAGGAAAAAATAAAAGAGTATGAGCACATTTTATAAGTAGGCTATGCCAGTGACACTATGTTTTCAGGTAACTTGAGTGAATTAAAACAAAAACAAAACGGCTAAGTCTAGTACAATTCCTATCATGGATATGGTGACATTTGGGTCTATTAAAATGTCTTGAATAGATGGGCTGATCTATTCATTCACACAACAAGTCTTTTTTAAGCAACTATTGTATGCCAGACACTCTTTGGGGTATTGAAACTACATTAGTGAATAAACATTCATTGAATAAATACTATGGCTTGGCATTGTGCTACTAGATACTAGAGAGTCCAGAGATTTTATAAAAACAAACACAATCATTTTTTTTCCCTTCAGGAGCCTGTAGGAGGCAGTGGTGGGGGTGACGAAGAGGCAAGGAGTCAATGAATAGTCTTAAATATTCATTAAAACATAGCCAAGTGCTATAAATAGAGTTTGAGCAAACTATTGGGGGAGCCCTGGATGGAAGTTCTGTGTCTCTTTTCTTCGCTCCCATACAATTCAACCCCCAGTTTTGTGGTCAATTCCTCGATTTACTGTTTCTTAGGTTTAACCCTTCTTCCTTTTACTCTCCCAAGAGGTGCTGGTTGGGCTTCAAAATGACAGACAGATATTGGTTAATTAGATCAGATATTCACAGCTTCTGGGTTCTGCTCCCAGATAACAGTGTTTAACCTTAAAAGAGTTAGCACTCAAGTTTGAATCCTGCAGTGCTGCATTTTGGGAGTGAGCGGCTCAGATCCCACACTAGTGTGACTGCCTCTACCTTCCGGCACAGGGCCGCACTGTTGGGTCCTCTTGCTTTCTTTCTCGAAAGCCTAAAGATACTCCAATTATTGTATACATTCAATAAAAAAACCCATGAAATCACTCCCCAAAATGCCATATTTTATAAAATATGGCATCTGCTATTGATAAATTGAGGAAGTTGTCTGTTCAGATGAGGACCCAAGCTCTGCATTCAAACCTCAGCTCCACAGTGAGTTACTTAAGTATCTTATGCCTTGGTTTCTTAATATGGAAAAGAGAAAGTTATATTAGTAATAGGGTTGCCCGAGGATTATAGAAGATAATCCAGATAAAGCTCGACACAAAGTAGGTGCTCACTAAATTTTAGGCATTTCTATCTTCTGACTTTGATCCTTGATTTTTACAACTCAAATTTGGGTGAGTCTAGAGCAGTGATGGCGAACCTATGACACGCGTGTCAGAGGTGACACGCAAACTCATTTTTTTGGTTGATTTTTCTTTGTTAAATGGCATTTAAATATGTAAAATAAATATCAAAAATATGTCTTTGTTTTACTATGGTTGCAAATATCAAAAAATTTCTATATGTGACACGGCACCAGAGTTAAGTTAGGGTTTTTCAAAATGCTGACACGCCCAGCTCAAAAGGTTCGCCATCACTGGTCTAGAGCCTAAGCTGATTGTGTGGAACAGGAGCTCTGTATGGATGTTGTCCAAGATCCTCCCAAGCCCTACATTTTCTGATTCTAGGGACACAGTATACTGCATCAGGAAACAGAACGTCTAGAAATTTTGCAAAATGACCACTAGGTGGCATCATGTGGTCATATTTACTGTCCCCGCTGTCTAAATTTGTAACAAGAACCCTGAGAGACCACATGCGCCTTCTCTGATAATTAAGAATTTTATCACAAACAAAAATGGACTGGCTATTGTCATTATTTGAATAGGAATAGCTCCAATTAGTGGCTTCTTGTTTAAAAAATAACATTTTTTATTCACATGTTTGAATCATTTACCCTATATCATGAGAGCAACACAAAGTTAAGCATTCCAAAAAAAAAAAAAAAAAAAGTTAAGCATTCCACTCTATATTTCCTAATCAAAGGCTCTTATGTATTTGATTTTTAAATGTTCAGGTTTAACTTTGTTGCCTGACAAAGGGAGAATTTAAGAAATGTTCGTCTACATTATTCAAAAATTCCATTGTTTGCACTCTGTTCATTTGCCATGATATTAACAAGTTAGGGAGACAACTGATAAAGAAATTTTTTTTCTTTTCATAGATTTTATATTCTTAGATTGAAGAATTGATAAAGACAAAAAGTCAGAAATAGCACATTAATTATGTAACCAAAAAAGTATGGAATTTTTTTACAAATATCAATCATCTCTCTAAATTTAAACTTCTATTTTCTTTGCTTTTGCTATTCATTGGTAGTATATTTATTTGGTCAGGCATAAAAATGACTGAAAAATAAGTTGATGAATCTGGGAAGCAGCTATCAATGAGAGAGGGAGGCATGAACAAAACATGTTTCTGAACAAGGGAGAACACATTCCTGGTGATGCGAATTACCATTAAAGATCTCCATCCTGAAGGGGCTTAGGTTTATGTGTGGAACACAATTATATAATAAAACCATTTTAGGGAGACTATTTTAAAAGTAGTTGTGTGATAAAATCTTATGTTACTTTATTTAATATATATTTGAGTACGTTATGGAGACTTCTCTAATACATTTGGCTCCTTAACTTACATTTACTGTAAAGTATTAAATGGATGGGGGAATAATTGATATTAACGAATGAAGTTCCAGAACAAGTGTGGGCTTTGCTTCTGAAATCCCACTGCTTAGAATAAAATAATATAGTCCTAATCTATACATATGCTGAATTTTTAATTGAAAGTCATTAATAATCCAAATATTGCCTGGAAATTAACCTCGG
Organism: Myotis daubentonii; assembly: GCF_963259705.1. Classification (NCBI taxonomy): domain Eukaryota; kingdom Metazoa; phylum Chordata; class Mammalia; order Chiroptera; family Vespertilionidae; genus Myotis; species Myotis daubentonii. The sequence continues at coordinate 40,307,924 of NC_081847.1, read as the reverse complement.
GCTTATTATAACATTAGCATGCTCAAACTCATATTTTAAAGCAAGCTTTAAAATCACTTTTGCTGTTGTTAGTGATGGTGCTGGGGTCCATGCTGGAAAAGGAGGGATATTGATTACAATTCACATTATTGAGGCCGGGTCATCCATCAAAAGACTTCCATTATATTGAAAGTTACTCTGTGGTAATATGTAAATATTTGCAAATGTTGTAGAGTAGGTTTTTATCTGTTTGTTTTGCAAAGAATACAATGTCAATCCATGAGTTGTCTAAAACTATTTAAAGTAGAGTTGCCGAGAGCGGGGAGCACAGCCTTAGCAAGGACAAAGTATATCATTGTTCATTCAACAAATATTTATTGACTTGGTGACACAGGCCTTAGGAATTCATTGTTGATTCAAACAGACATAATCTGCACCTTCACCGTTGCTCATATATTCTAACAGGGAAACAGACAATTAGTAAACAATTATGATACATGTAGTAATGATGGGAAAGCAGGCTGGTGGAAATTTTGAGACACAAGAAGGAAGTTTACCCAGAGCACACACTGAAATTTAAGTCTACTAATCAATGACATGTACATTGTAGAACAAAGAAACAAAAACAAACCATGTTGTTTAATGTAACTAACTAATGATCTTTCAGATCATCAGCAAACATGTCGCACTACCAACTTGTTGGTGCCTGGCTATCCTTCATGTAGCACACAGTCTATAAAAGAAACTCTTTACCTGGACCCCGCCTCACTGCTGAGTCACTGAATTGAACCTCCAGTGTAGACTCCGTTGGTCCAGTCTGTGAGGAATGCTCTCCACTCTGGGTGCTGGAAGCAGGTGAAGTAATTCTCTAGGAAGCCCACACACTTCTGCTTACACGCGTGAGTTGTATGGTTCTTAAGGATCAATTGCATTATTTTTCCAAATCTGTTTATGTCAGTTCTACTCAACATTTTAGTTTTGTACTGTATTTAAATATACACACGGATGTAGTACCAAAATGAGTAGTTGTTTTATAAAAAATATGTTGAATGCTTTGAAAAGACTCAAAGGTGAGTGGCTAAAATATTTTTCCTCTCAAAATAGGTGTAGGTAAGCCAATGAATTAATTAGTCAAAACAGGAAACATATAGAAAGGACCGACACTTGGATTGTTTCATAAGTGTAAGTTCTTGCTTTCATTAAAAGGACATGCCCATTTGAGCGTGTTTATTTAGCACCAAGATGCCCCAAGATGATCCATTAGAAGTCAGCCACTTACTCAAAGACTTGGGCCCTGCCTCAATATACTGATGAATAAATGTACACTTATGTTTTAAGTTAAAGTCAGATAAAGTATTTACATACCTTTTTTTAAATAAATCAACCCTTTTAACCAACTTTTTGGATGACACTACAAATTTTCACTAAAAGATTCTTTAAAGAGTAGCCAAACATCCCCTACTTCCATTTCTTTACCCTTCTTACTCCTTAACCCCTTGACTCAAAACTTCAGCAATCGGCCCAGCCAGCATGGCTCAGTGGTTGAGCCTCGACCTATGAACCAGGAGGTCATGATTCGATTCTGGGTATATGCCATGGTTGGGGCATATACCTGAGTTGCAGGCTCCATCTCCAGTGTGGGGTGTGCAAGAGGCAGCTGATCAATGATTCTCTCTCTCCCTCTCCTTTACTCTCTAAAATAAATAACAATATATTTAAAAAATAAAAGAACTTCAGCAATCTCAGACAGTTCCCCCATCAACCAGAGCCAGTGGCCTGCTCTCACCTGTCGTTCATTTCCTTTGCATTCCTAGTGCAGGCCCTTGCCTTTTGCGGAAGCCTCCCAGCTATTCCACTGCCTCCAGTCTGCCTATACATTGATGGCAGATTAATCTTCCTAAAGTAGAGCTTGGTTCAGGCTGCCCAAGTCCTACCTGGAAGGTCTGTGGGGCCTGGCAGGAGTAGGTTTGACAAAGGAGGGTGGTGGGCAAGGGAGAGCACGATGGGGAGGAGGAAGCGTGAGGAGGGGGATGCATGGAGGGGCTCCAGAGCCAAGTTGAATGAACCGTGTAACCCAGGGGTGGGCAAACTTTTTGACTCGAGGGCCACAATGGGTTCTTAAACTGGACCGGAGGGCCGAACAAAAGCATGGATGGAGTGTTTGTGTGAACTAATATAAATTCAAAGTAAACATCATTACATAAAAGGGTACGGTCTTTTTTTTTTTTTTAGTTTTCTTCATTTCAAACAGGCCGGATCCGGCCCACGGGCCGTAGTTTGCCCACGGCTGGAGGAGTGAGTAGAAAAATTCAAATTGTGGTCAAGGGGAATCTAGGAGACTGTGCCATATGTGAAGAATGAAGGTGTCAAGTGAGAAACCATAAAGGGAAACAGGATTGGAGGACAGGAAGGTGGAATACAGTACTGAATGTGGTCAGAGTAATAAGAAGACCCTAAATAGCAAGAAGTAGAGCTGGAGCTGGCTTTCTCTGAGCTACTTGATGTGTGGTTTGGAGAGCTGTGGTGACTTCCCAGTCTTCTACCTATCTCAGAGGATTCCTTGCATGCATTCTTGGTGGGACTGTTGACCAAAATGCTCTTCCTATCGGCCAAATGATGAGCAATTGACACATGTAAGAGTCTCTCTCTTGGAAATTTGAATCTAAGTGGAAAGAAGCAAAGGGTTGGAGTTGACTCACTCCAGCATCGGTGACGTGGACAGACTTCCTCTGGGCCCTGCTCCTTGATCCCTAATCTAGTAGAACTCTCTGACTTCTCTTCTTCTGAGAGCTGGTTGTCCTGCTTTTCCTTTGATTCTGTGACTTCTTTCCAATTAACTAATCCAATTAATTCTGTTAGGTGCACAGTTTCTGTTGTATTCTACCTGAGAGCACTGACTGACCCTCCAGCTTCCAGAGTGGGGCTTTTCTGTCCTAACATTCAATGATTCCCTATGACCTGGAAAATCAAGTGCATGTTCCTCACAATGGAATTCAGACCTCCCAAAATACAATAGCAATCCACTTCTCAAGTTTTATTTTGTACTATTTATCTATGTATATCTGCTCTCCAGTAAATCAGTTACCATCTGGGGTAAATCATTATGGTAAAGGCTGACAGTGAATCATGCCTCCTGGTATCCACGCCTTTGTGGAGTCCCTCCTGCATTGACTCTGGGCTGGGCCTTGTGACTTGCTTTGGCCAAGGGGACATTAGTAAATACGACAGAAGCAGAGGATTGAAAAGTGCTTGTGCATTGGAGCTTCCCCTCTTAGAACGTTGCTGCCACCGTGTGATGAAATGGGGTCTAGCCTGTTTGAGGCTGAAAGAGCATACCCACCAAGAGAGAGGCCCAGCTGTCCCAGCCCCCAGTGAGCCTGCTGCTGACGCCTCATGAGCACATCATAGAATCAGACTGCAAGAAATGACAAATGATTATTTTAAGCTACTGCATGTTAGGGTGGGATGTCACATAGCAATAGACAACTAAGACAGAAATGGTTCCCATCTCCTTCATCAGAGCTACAAGCTCATGAGGTACAGTTTTTATCTTCCAGCCACCAGTTTGCCCACCTGCTTCACTGCCACAAGACGTGGGTCGGGGTCAGCCCTTCCGGCTTCCTACAGCAGAGTCCTCACTGCTCTTCCAGACTCCCCCATGTTTCCTTGCTGCTCCTCTAGCCTCTGCCTGCTGTCTGGTCACAAACTCAAGGCCACGTGTGTCCGTTTATTTGTTATGACAGCACCTGCCTAGCCAGTTTCCATCTCTTGTGAAATATTACCATCAAATTTTTAATGTGATACCACATTTTTAAAAGATGAACCTTTCCTCCTGTAGCAGATGGGGTTTCTGCCTCTTTTTGGAACCCTCACAGTACTCTGAACCTCTCTCGTGGTATTAATGGTTTGCGTCATTTTCTTTCCTGCCTTGTTGTTGTCCTCTGGGTGGTCTCCCCTGCAGCATTTTACCGGGTATTAGAGCACCTGACCCTACAATCTCTACGCTTTGGATCCCCAGACCAAAGGCAATAATATCACTTGGGAGTTTGTTAAGAATGCCAACTCTCAGACTCTACCCCCAAATACTTCAACAGAATCTGCACTCTATGAAGACCTCCAGGTGATTTGAAAGCATATTGAAGTTTGAAAAGCAGCTGCACATTAGAATTCCTTCGGGACTTAAAAAAAATCCCAATGCCTGGGTACCACACTGATGAATTACATTAATTTACAGTCTGGGTTGAGACCCACGGTGCTACGGTAGAATTGGCAGATTTGGCAAATAAAAATACAGAGCACACAGTTCAATTACAATTTCAACAGTAAAGAACTTTTTAGTATATCTCAAATACTGCATGGGACTTATTTACACTCAGCAATTCTTTGCTGTTGGCCTAAAATGCTAATTTTACTGAGTATCCTAGATATCATCTGGCAGCCCTACTCTCATGTTTATTCGGGACAGTAAGTTTTCAAACATCACTGTGCAGCAGAATCACTTATCAGCACAGAATCCTCGCCGCCCATCCCCAGAGTGTCTGGGTCAGTGGAGCTGGGATGAGGCATAAGAATCTGGATTCCTGACAAGTTTTCAGGGTGAACATGTTGCTCAGGGAACCGCTTTTGAGAACCATTGGTCTAGCATTAGATCTGTCTGAATGGATACCGTGGCTATCTTCACAGCAGCAGTGAACATGAAAAAAACCTTATAATGAAGATGAGGATCATGATAGGGTCAGGTACCTTCGTAAGAAATACGTTCCTCATTGGACATAACAAGCTTCAAGTATACCGCTCCCTCCAGGGGCAGTCCAAAGCTTGGCTTATCTCTAAGACTATGACTCTAAACCAGAGCTGTCCCATAGGAACACAATGTGAGCCACAGATGTTTTTTCAGTTTTAGACGTTATATTAAAATATTGAAATAAACAGGTGAATTGATGTTAGCAATATATTTTAACACAATATGTCCAAAATCTCATTGTTTTAATATATGACCATTACAATTATCCATGAGGTCATTTACATTCTTTTTTTCATAGCAGGTCTTCGAAATCTGGTGTTTATTTTATGCTTACATCACATCTCAGTTCAGACTAGCCACATTCCAAGTACTCAATAGCCATGGGTAGCTAGTGGCTGCTTTATTGAAAGGTGCTGCCTGAAACTATTGTCTGACCCTGAACTTGAGGACATACATGGCCCTGGTCCAGACACCTCACTCTTTTCTGACCACAAACTTGGGCTAGTTCCCAGACTAGTTGTGCCCTGTGATTTTTCTTTTTCTCAAATTCCTAGCCCTAACCTCCACCTTCTCATTCCTGTGCCCTCACTCAAGGGGAAAAACCACATGAATGGAAATCTTAATGCCTACAATAATGAACCAGGCTTAAAGAGACCTTGTTGCCCATCCAGGGTAACGTGAGAGCCTGAAACACTGTGCGAGTCTATTGAGTCCTTGCTTTGAACAGGTTTTCCCATCACACAGGAGGCTTACTAGGTGTACTGGTTAATAATGCAGATTTTTTTCAATAGATGGAGTTACACATATGTTGATATATATGTGATTTGATATGTAGGTTATTTTGTTGCATTGTTCCTTCAGATTACCACTTGTTCTGATCAATGGTGCACGCACTTTCTGAGCAGCACTTCAAAACGTACGAAGAAGTGGAAAATTGGGTCTCTGAATGGTTTGCCTCAAAACAAGAAAAGTTCTATTGGGACGGTATCCACAAATTACCTGAAAGATGGGGAAATGTGTAGCTAGAGATGGACATTACTTTGAATGAAGCACTTTTGATGTTTCTCTTGAAATTATCGTGTTTTCTTGGATTACAAAATCCGCATTTTTAACTGGTAAAGAGCCAATCCGCATTTTTAAGCAGTACTGGTTAATAATGCGGATACCGGTTAAAAATGCGGATTTTGTAATCAAAGAAAACATGATAATTTCAAGAGAAACATCAAAAGTGCTTCATTCAAAGTAATGTCCATCGCTAGCTACACATGCCCCCATCTTTCAGGTAATTTGTGGATAGAACTTTTCTTGTTTTGAGACAGACCATTCAGAGACCCAATTTTCCACTTCGTACGTTTTGAAGTGCTGCTCAGAAAATGCATGTGCCATCGATCGGAACAAGTGGTAATCTGAAGGAGCAAGGTCTGGTGAATACCATGGGTGAGTTAATACTTCCCAGGCAAGATCTTTTAACGTATCTTTAACTAGTTTTGAAGTGTGTGATGGTGCGTCATCATGAAGCAAAATTATTTGCCATGTCTTCTGGCCCATTCTGGTGGTTTTATGATCAAAGTGTGGTTCAAATTGATTATTTGTTGTTGGTAGCGATCAGTATTAACGGTTTCACCTGGTTTTAGAAGCTCATAATACCACACCTTCCTGATCCCACCAAACGCAGAGCATTGTCTTCTTTCCGAAGTGATTTGGCCTTGCAGTCCATGTTGATGGTTGACCTGGATCAACCCATGATTTTGTGCGTTTGGGATTCTCAAAATAAATCCACTTTTCATCGCCAGTCATAATTCAATGTAAAAAAGACTTTCTTTATTGCCGTTGAAGCAACATTTTACTGATGACTTTTCAGTTTTCCATTTGTCTTTCGTTCAGTTGATGTGGCACCCATTTTCCTTCCTTTAAAATCTTTCCCATTGCTTGTCAATGAACGGAAATTGTTTGCTGAGAAATGTTTAATCGTTCTGCAAGTTGTTTTTGAGTTTGACACCGATCTTCATCCAATAATGCTTGTAATTGTTGGTCTTCAAACTTTTTCGGTTGATCTGGATGTTCTTTGTCTTTCACATTGAAATCATCACTTTTAAAGCGTTTAAACCAGCATTCACAAGTATCTTGAGATGGAGCGTGTTCACCATAAGCTTCCTGAAGTATACAATAATTTTGTCTTCAAAATAAAGTAATGAATTAAAACTTCCCACAAATGCTCTTTTTTTGGCATGAAATTCGACATTTTTAAGCATAAAAATATCTATGATGTTAACACCTTCAAAAAACTTGACATATGAAGTTTTGAAGCTTGCTGTCAATACAACAAAGTAGCATACATATCAAATCGCATATAAATCAACATATATATAACTCCATCTACTGAAAAAAATCCGCATTATTAACTGGTACACCTAGTAATCAAAGTCTCAGTCCAAGAAGCCCTGCTGAGGCCTTGTTTCCCCTAGTTTTAAAATCATAAGTGCTGGCGAGATAACACTTCTCTAAGACAGCTTGAATCCTATAGCTTCAATTTTCAAGGAAAGGAGATCCGTATAAGTAACACAAGTAAAGGAGAAGAAAAATCACTGAAAGGTAATTGTCCGAAAGTCTTAAGTTCCTGAGTAAAAAATAAACAGGGTACCTTACTTGAAACCATCGTTTATATATATTTTTTCACACATCAGTGGCATATTTATCCCAGATTTGACACTCTTTTAGTTGTAAATGTGCCAAAGAGTTTAGTAATTCTACAGTTAAAGTCAAAAATAAATTATTTATCAATCATATTACTTTATGAGGCAGAAAAGCAATATGCACTGATTTTATGTGTATCAGTTCTATGTTCACAGCCTAGAAAGTTTCAGATAAATTTCAGCTGGGGGAAGTGAGCGATCTGGACCTGGTTGCTTTAATGGCACCTAGGACTTTCTGAAGCTAGGATCACTGTTGTGATCTGGAATTAGGTTTGAGGTCCTGAGACTTGGGTTAAATTTAACCTAGATCATTAACCAGATGAATTTTCGGCTACAATTTCAACTGTAAACAATCTGACAGGGTGATTGGCAGCCTCTCATTATAGAGGCGTACTGATTAATTAACACAGAGCTTAATTAATTTTGTAAGGCAAAGAACAGTATTTCTTTGCAGTGAAAATCAATATTGGAATACTTGGATCCCGTTCTCGGGGTTAATTTCACTCAGGTATTTAGCTCACTTTAAATTCACAGTTCTTAATAAACGTTATCTTCTTCCAACTATTAAGGTAATTGGGAATATTTATGATACTCTACCTGAAGTTATTTTTGGAAGACTGTGAAGTGTAAATAAGTATATTCTTTTATTCTTGCTTAGGTTTCAAAAGCATATTTCTATTATTGTACTTGTCAGGATGTTACACTGCACTGTTAAAGGCAAAGACTATGTAGAAACTGTGGGAATATATGCCCCCCCTCCCCCCGCCAAGGGTTTTGGTAGGAATTATCTCAATGTTGTGCTCAAAGGACATTTAAATCATTTTGCCATTGTCAATGCCTAGAGAATTATTTCCTTAAATATTGGAGTGAGTCTTTGGGGCTCCCCAGAAAAGAATTCCTTCCTTTGGCATATGACTTAGCAGAATTCTCTATTCTGTAACTAAACCAAGAATGGGAGAGTTTCTGCAGCCTGCAAGGTACTTTTCTGGGAAGGCCTGAAGAAAGTCCACAGGTTGAAAACTGGAAGGGCTGGGATTCTCCCTCCACCTGGGAGAGAGACATGATACCTGCCATGAAGCTCAAGATGAAGACTGAGCTACAAGGCGTCACTTGGACCATCTGAAGTCTGAGCTCAGGAGGACAAATGAAGATGCTCGCTTCCCTGAAGAAGACAGTGCTGAATGTGGCTTTGCCCAGCTATGCAGCACAGAGAAACAGAGAGAGATGGAACGCAGTGGGAGGTGGCCTCGTGAGAAAAGGTGCCCTAGGAGTGCCCTGTAGAGGGCAAGGACTTACTGTAAGCCCGGAAGCCCAGGAGGACTCAGGAGCACCTTCTTTTCCTCTGCTAAACCAGGAGCTAGAGCGCAGCTCCAGGGGCCCCAGAGGGGCACAGTGAAGAGAGCAGAAAGGAAAGGACTCTGCCCTGAGGGGCCAAGGGAGGACTGTGAGAAGCAATGGTTAGGACCCTGGTGCAGGACTCACTGAGCATCCTGTTGTGCCTGTGACCCACGACATTGGGACTGCACATCTGTGAGAGATGTATTTTACTGCAGCTTGCAGAACAATTCTAAGGTGATTTAGTAATTATTTGGTTAAGCCAACTTTTAAAGTAAATTTCACTCCTTAAAGAATCTCTTTAGGGCCATAGAGAGGGGAGCAGCAACCCCTTAGTGCTCACGTGTGAGGGTGTCAGTGAACCGAAGTCCAGGGAGAACCAGCGGTGTGGGGATAGGAGGAGCTGAGGCTCCAGAGGGAGAATCTCAGGGTCAGCTGTGGACTCCTGAGGCCCCATGACTACTTTGTTGCTGAAGCAGCGGAAATGTGACTCCCCAGGTGTCTCTGACCACTTGATACCACACACACACAAGTCAAGTGCACACAAAGGGGACTTGCCTTTGCCAGTAAAGATAAGCTGTGATTTTGGTCACTCTCTGTTTTCAGGAACAAGATGCAAATTGATTTCTTTGCAGATTTTAAACAGATTCACCGGTTCGAACTGTTCTAAATATCTCCCTTTTTATTTGTAATCATTATTTCACCATTCATTATCATGAAAACATACATATGTAAGTTTTAAATTGTTCCATCTGAGTCATATTAATTGGTTAAATAGACTTCTGATTGAATCCTATTTTTATGGCATTATGAAATTTACAAAAATATCTGAGACTTCAAAGCTACGTATATCCAGTTTTTCTCCCAATTCATTAGCTGTTTTTTCTTAATCTTTGCTACATCCTCCTTCTCTTTTTGTCATCCCAGTATTTTATCTTCCTACTCATCCCCTTGATTATTTCATCCAGTTCTATAATTTTTCAATGCCTTTAATAATTCACATATTTATTTTTATACAATTATACCCAGTCTTGAACTCCAGACACCCATATAAAACTACCTCAATGTTAAATATCTCTATTGGATATCTAATAGGTATTTGAGTCATAAAAATTTGAAATGAAATGCTGCGTTTTCCTCTAACTCTTTCTCTTTCTTTTTTTAATCCATAAAGTAACGGTTGGAACTGTAATGCTGTGAACAGGTTCAAGAAACAGATAATTAAAGAAAGTTCTGCTTGTTTGGTTTGGGACTATATTAGGTTTTTTCCCTATTCCAGCAGAAGAAAAACAAAAAAGAACAAAACAAAATGAGCTGCTGGAGTATATTGACATTATCCTTTCCAACTGCAGGTAGAACAAGGATAAAGGAAGAGAAGAGGAACAAAAGGGAGCTACGACAACCCATCTCAACATTTAGGCTCCACCTATAACCAAAAACTTTGTCTAACACAACCTTCCCACAGCCTTGCTCTGGCTTCACATCCCTCCTCCAAACTTAGAAATACCTGGATGAAGTATTTAGAATAGACATCACAACTCTCATACCTTCCTCCACTGTTATGTATGCCTCTTTCATGTGGGGGAAGTGATATTATTATTCTAGCTACTGCTAAGTCAGAGTGGGTGACGCTTATAGCAGAAAGAAAGATTATGAAAATCAGAACACATCAAGTCCAAAGGAATATACCAAACTGTGTGGCCTCCAGCTGGTTTAGGTTGGTTCATCTACTAGTATACCAGATGATGGTTATGGTAGGCAGCTTTTCTGATCGGTTGGTGCCGCTGTTCAAACCAGTAGGCACGCATTTTGAATACTACCCTTGGTTATGTCATGGTTTCTGTATCTATTATGTGAAAGGAGCCTTAGAAAAGATGCACCTGTTCAGACAGACTTGTATACACAGGTAGACACTCATATATTGTTCGTAAATATTTGCTAAGTGTTCTACTGATGAACTCATAACAACAACCAGAGTTTCTTTACCTACAATGTAGGTTGCTAATAACTCCACATTCTTGTTAATCCTGAGAGGTTCCCGCTTCCCTCCATACCAGATTTACTAAAATCACCTGGGTAGTAGCACATTTGCAGAACTAGGAAATAGTACTTCATACCGATTCAAATTATGCTTTCAGGTCAAGTTCCCCATCTCCCCCAGAAAAGTGCATGGAAATCTCACCCTCCTCTCTAAGCTTGTCAATTTCTGCTGGGGCTTAAATAAAAATTTTTTCTCTTAACTATTATTGCTTTTAGCAACTTTGTCAAAAAATACTTGAGATATAGAAAATTGCTTAGCTCGGTGGTAGTGGATTACTCACTGGGCCATCTATCCTGTGTTTACCTGGGCTATCGGGGTACATATCCCTCTCCAAGAAGTGTTAAGCCCAGGAAAAGAGATGACAGGATCTCAGACAGCAGGACTGAGCCAGATCCCAGCTCAGAAGGAGGAAATGTGGTGTTTATGGGACCAACTTGCAAATGCAAACATGAGCAAACCAAAGCAATGCAACAAAGGATCCTCAGTCGCTGCATTTCTCCAATGTTTAAAGTTGTTACAAACATCCATGGCTAAGTTTGGAACAGGTTTGTCTATAAACATGCATTTATCTATTTAATAGAACCACAAGGGTAACTTAACCAAAACTTACCTAAGAAACATCAATTTTCACCTCTCCAATTGGGGCCCAATCCTCAGGCTCATCACACACACACACACACACACACACACACACACACACACACCATTTCTTTTTCTCTTACTGGGTTGGGACTCAGTAATCATAGGATTCCCAGGAAGATTCTGAAAAGCCCTCGGATATTGGGGGATGTAGGCTGCAGTTTTCCAACTCTTCAATGTGAGAGGGTGGATCAAATAATTAGTTAATTATCCCCCCCCCCCCCAGACCTAATACTTTAGGAACTTTCAAAGGGACACAGGAGCCAACCCAAAGGAGTTCCCAATGGTCAAAGCTAGAACAATTTGAGCAACAAAATAAGTAACCTAGTATAAATTACAGCTCAAAGTATAAAATATACATGAGTCCATACTGACATCAGTAAATGGTTGAAGAGTTTAAGTGGGAGAGAAGGAACAAATCTTCCTGGTAGAATAATTGCAGGTAATATGTGTAGATACCGCCACCCATCCAGCAGGTGGAATTTTACTTCCCCCTCCTCCTCTTGGGTGTGGGCTGGATTTGTGACCTTCATCCAAAGAAGAGCTTATGACAGAGAAGAGAAACCTGGCAGGCACTGCTCTAACCCAGTGACTAAGGTTGCCATTCCCAGTACTGGGCCGAGTTGTTATCATGTGCTCCCATAGACGCTATGATGAGAAAGGCACTTCACCTCCGACGTCTTCCTTCACCAAATTTATCACCATGGTCTCGTCAGGAGGAAAACATCAGACAAAACCAGAGAAATCTTAGCAGAACAGCTTAGCAGAATTCTTCAAAACTGTCAAAGTCAAACAAACGAACAAAAACAAGAGAAGCTAAGAAACTGTCACAGACCAGAGGAGATTAGGGGAAACTAGTGAAATGAGAATGAAGTCGAGTTTAGTTACTTGTATGGACGATGCTAATTTCTTAGTTTTGACAAAGGTACCAGGTAATGAAAGACCTGAATATTAGGGGACACCAGCCGAGGGGTTTAGGGCACTCTGTGCGGTCTCTGCAACTTTTAAGTGAATCTAAAATTACTCCAAAATAAAAAGTTTAATTATAAACAACAAAAATAAAAGTTTATGAACTTAGAGTGCAAACAGAACCTTCTTTATAAACTATCCCCCTTATATCTCTACTGAGAGGTGTGCGGTGTTCGGGAGGAGAGTGTTGGGGTGCAGGCAGCGCACCCCGGGGTTCCTGGAGCAGGGAGTGTGCGTCTGGGCGCGGCGGGAGCCCAGGCTCCTCCCCGGAGCCACCGGGACGCCGGACTTTGCCCCGGGCGCGCCCTTCCGGGAGGAGCTGATCTGTCCCCGAGGAGCTCCCAGGGCCCCCGAGTCCACCCGGCGGGAGATCCCAGGGGTGGAGCGGCGCCGAACCCGCGCGCCCTCAGCGCCCTCCAAGGTAGGCGATCTGCGCCCCCAGCGCGCGCCTGGTCACCCCCAGGTGGGAGGGCATCCAGGTGCCTTTGAAGCCGGTTCACCAGCGCAGCTCAGTTAACCAGGGACAAGTGCCTATTAAGGGGCCCTTGTGAGGAGAGTATACCTCCAGGTAAAGCGGTCTTCTGGGCTCGGATCCCGGGGCCAGAAGTTTCTGCTCCTCCGGGAAGAGAAAGTAGCTTCCCCAGACCTCCTATCCCCCAAGCTCCCACCCCCGCAGTGGTTCTCAACCTTCTGGCCCTTTAAATACAGTTCTTCATGTTGTGACCCAACCATAAAATTATTTTCGTTGCTACTTCATAACTGTAATGTTGCTACTGTGATGAATCGTCATGCAAATATCTGATATGCAGGATGGTCTTAGGCGACCTCTGTGAAAGGGTCGTTCGACCGCCAAAGGGGTCGCGACCCACAGGTTGAGAACCTCTGCAAGAGCAAAGCTAAGTCCTCCTTAGCCCAGTGAACACCAGGTTATTTTGGTTGCCAGAGGCCCCCACGGTTTCTGTTGTCAGGGCCCGGGAAGAAAGCCCTCTGGAGAGCTTGCTGTCACCTGTGAATCCCCAGGTCGCAGCTCTGGCAGGTCACTGCTCCCGCAATTAAGAGCCCAGAACGAAGGAAGGTGGTTGTCTTGCCCTTCATTCATTCCTGCGGGACTCTGTAGCTGCGGGTGTGCTGAGGTGGGATGCTAGAGCTGGAAGCTCCAGAGCCCTGCAGTTGTGCAGAGGCGCAGTGTTTCCTTCCTGAAAGGCTAGTACAGGACCGCACAAGGCTGGTTTTTAGATGAGATGATGATATGACTGTGGTTTTCAACCCTCTTCGTGATGAAAAAAGAAAAATACACACACACTCTCTCTCTCTCTCTCTCTCTCTCTCTCACACACACACACACACACACACACACACACACACACACACACACACGGGTGGGCAAAAGTAGATCTACTGTGCCATTGTGACATTCTTTTGAGTAAATAAAACTGTTGTCATAAGCTGCATGTCTTTTCCCATATGAACAACTATTCACCCACTTTTGCTCATATAGAGTATATTTGCCTGTAAATACACTATATAGATTGGGAGAAGCAATGAGCCCCAAATATAACTGAAACTGTGCGTGTTCACCATTACACTATATTGTTTTATTTTAGGAACCCAAACCTCCTTTCCTTTCTTGGTATATATAGACTAGGTGAAGCAGAGAAATGCAGAGGGGAATTACTGTATTCTGCATTTGCAAGAGGGGAAAAAAGATAGTCTGTCCTTTTGATTTTACCTAACGCTATTAAATATTCAGTTCTGCAGAAGTCTGGTTTTCCAGAAATTTGATCTGAGCTGGAGTCTCAGGTACCAGGACAGACACAATTGGTGCTGTTGTTTCCTGTTGCTGGGCCGCCCCGCCCCCTACCCCTCACACTCCTGGATAGTGAAGGTCGCTGACACTGAGGAATGTGTGCCTGGGCAGGGAATGCCCGCCCTGGGGCCCCTCGGTTTACAGAAAGAATGAAAACAGTTTACACTTCCTGGGACCCAGGCTAACTTCATAAGAAGGAGCCTATCTTTGTGATTTGCGAAATGACTTAAACCTGTTCTAACTACAAAGAGGCTTTTGAAATAGTCACCATTTCAGTTGTATTATTTATTCACCTTGATGGTTCTATGAATCAATACAAGCATGTTATGGGTTACAATGTGCTGGACATCGGGTGGGCTTGAGTCCTAATCCAAGTATTGGCCAAAGATGAAAAAGTAAGCTAGGTTTGGCTAAAACTGAAAAGTGAAGTGTATGTTTATTTGTCTGGGATAAGGACAGAAAAGGGAAAAAAAAATTTGAAGATTTTGGAGGGAATTTAAAAGTCTTTAGAAGTAGTTGTTTCAAAACTTTTGAACTGAGATATTTACATCAAAATCACATGAGCATGTATTCACTGAAAAAAGTTCATAATGGCAAAATGTTACTATCAATTTAATTACACGTTTAAGTGAGCTTACATTTTACAAGCATGAAAATTTACCTGCGTTTGGAAAACAAGAGCCTGCATGCGTTTCCATTCAATTTTAGAAAACACTTGGTGTGCCTGGGTTTCCGCCTTATTAATGCACCCATTGAACCAATATTTACTGAGTGCCCTCCTGTAGGGCGCTGTGTTCTGTGTTGGAGACTCAGGGGGACCCAGCCCTGTGTAAACAGCTCACCTTCCTGTCCTCATGGAATTGACACACATTGAAATCCTCCAGGACCCTGAGACCATAGATTAGGAACCATATCAATGATCGTCAGTTTTGACAGTGATTTAACCCAGCTCAATTTCAAACAACATATTGTCTTACACTGATTTAAATAATTTGTAAAAGAACTTGTGTGTTATTCTGATCAGTAGTTCTTTCTTTCTTTCTTTCTTTCTTTCTTTCTTTCTTTCTTTCTTTCTTTCTTTCTTTCTTTCTTTCTTTCTTTCTTTCTTTCTTTCTTTCTTTCTTTCTTTCTATTTCCAGCTTTTATTTAAGGGCAATGATCCAGAATGGATTTAGATCATGAAAGCAGCCACGTCCACGGACTGCACATAGTCCTCAAAAGCAGCGATCCACCCCTCCAGCATGTCTGTTCCCAACTTTATCGTCTTCTGTCACACAAGATTATTTGAAGTTTTTAAAATTCCACGCCCCACTAGAACCAGTGTAGAAGAGCCCCAGACCAAGCAGTCTGCTTGAGTGCTCCTGACATGCTCCTCTAATTTTGCCATTTCCATCTCGTCATCCCCCGGTTTCACATCCAATAAGATGGAAGACTTGGCCACAAGTGCAGGCTTTCCGGCTTTCTTTGACTCATGCTGCCCAAGCTGTCCTTCCCTTAGCCTCTTCCCTTCTTCACTTTCCTCCTCCTCATCCGATCCAGAGAGATCAATGTCATCATCACCTTTAGTATCTGTAGCTTCACTCCCTGTGGTGTCTTCCACATGAGCAGGGCCATGCTCGTCCAAAGCTGTCTTCACTCAGGGCAGGCTGGCCTTGTAGGACTTGATGTGATTAAACCAACGTAGGGGATGATACACGTCGGCAGGTGGTAGGCCGGACACTGCTTCAAATACTGCCACGTCTGCCTGTGATGGCACAGAGCCCTTGATGGTTCTGGCTCTTGTCCGCAGGTAGTTGTTGAGCACATGGAGACCAGTGGGCCTATTCAGGCCTCCAAAACCTATGTTGTTGGCTGATTCAGGAGTTGGGCAGCCGCAGAGGAAAGAGGTGCACAGGCAATCAGTGCCAAGCAATAAGAGGGCAGAAAAAGTGGTTTTCTCTTTTGCTTAGATTGGGGAAGAACTTAGGAATCATGTATTCTGGGTTTAATATTGAAAGGTGAATATGGTGGATGGTGCACCCAGGCAGGCTAAATAGCCATCTCAGATGGTGATTAAAGAAAATTGAACTTATTTAGGGAAAGGGGATGGGGGATGGGATATCCAAAGGGAAGAGCTGCCCAGCACCGACATTGGGTCAATGATGGCAGCCAAAATATACTTGGGACAGTGAAACAAGGAAGGGCATAGAAAAAGCAACAGGAGAGTGTAGGCTGTGCTGCTCTGGCTCACTGGGAAGTCAGTGAGACAGTTCAGGGGTAAGCCCAGGATGAGCTGCCCATTGTTCCCCTGGTTGCAAGTCTCATGTGATCCCTTAGAGGTTGGAGGATACACGTGCCAGTGGGGGAATGGCAAGGGTGTGCTCTTTGGAGGGAGAATGTGCACTGGGGCCTTTGTCTTGCAGGTGGAAATCTTAGGGGAGGTCTCAGGGAGCGTCTTAATAGAATATTCATCAGCATTTCAGGTGTGCTCTTCTAGGGTCCTGGTCTCTACTGATTGGTTGGTGCCAGGGCAGAGTGGGAGGAGTTGGGGGGTGGGGAAAGTGAGGCGGCGAGGTGGGGGGGGGGGTCATTAGTCAATGTAGCTGGTCCTGAGGTCAGCCATGGGGTCGCTGGTTTGGTTTTGCTGATTTTCTGGACCTGGAGCTGAAATACAGCTGAGGCCTAGATGTTATCATTAGGGAAGAAAAGGTCACATGACCAGTGATATGCTAAGGCAGTGATGGCAAACCTATGACACGCGTGTCAGAGGTGACACTCGAACTCATTGTTTTTGTTGATTTTTCTTTGTTAAATGGCATTTAAATATATAAAATAAATATCAAAAATATGTCTTTGTTTTACTATGGTAAAAATTTCTATATGTGACACGGCACCAGAGTTAAGTTAGGGTTTTTCAAAATGCTCATATGCCGAGCTCAAAAGGCTTACCATCACTGTGCTAAGGGAAGATAGGTTACCCTGGGGGCAAGGTTTTTGTTTTCCCAGTTTTGCCTCTAGCCAGGCATTCCCTGCCTTTCTGCCCTACAGAGTGGTTGTACCTGGAGGCCTAACATCCTGGGGGTCTAACTAGTATTATGAAATACTGAGATGTTAAACCTAAAATAGCTAAATATCAATTTTATATAAATTTAATAAGAACTAAACTTTTAGTAGTTGATGTCAATAATTTAGGAAGAAAAAATGAATGAAAACCTTCAAATTGAGAAAATTTTATGCATCAAATTATATTTTCCTGTATATTATGACAGTAATTATATTTCCTTCCAGAGGTAAAGAGTAGCTTTATTCAAGGCATTCTTGCCTCCCCTCTTTTTTTCTGCTCTTTTTAAAAAACAGCTTTATTAGAGGTATAATTTATAGACTGAAAAATATATTCAAGTGTATAATTCAATGATTTTTAGTAAATTTACAGAATTGTATAACCATCACCACAATCCGGATTTAGAACATTTTCATTATCTCAAAAAGACCCCACATGGCTGTCTGCCTCACTGACCCTCAGCCCCAGCAGCCACTAATCTACTTTCTGTCTCTTTACATTTGACTTTTCTGGACACTTTATACAAATGGAATCATACAATATTTGGTCATCAGCATCTGGCTTTTTCCACCTAAAATAATGTTTTTGAGGTTCATTCAGGTCGTAGCATGTTTCAGTGGTTGGCTTGTTTTTATTGCTAATATTCATTCTGCTGTATGGCTGTGGCTCATTTCTGCAATTACATTTAGGTGGTAAGACAGACACGTTGGTCTAAGCTTCCTTGGTAGCATAATTTGAAAATACCTGATGGGAGCCAACCTCTTACTTATATTCCTTGTATGGATTGCCGATCTTTCCTGAATGTGACATAACTGATCTTTCTGTGATACTCCCATGAAAATTGTGAATAGTAAACCTCATGCTGATAGAAAGAAGCCTCATCATTCAGTCCTTTTTAAAATGTTTCTCTTAATTTTTTTGAGAGAGAAAGAGAGATAGAGAGACAGAAAGAGAGAGAGACAGGAAGAGAGAAATATTGATGTGAGAGAGAAAAACATCGATCAGTTTCCTCTTATACACCACCCTGATCAGGGACTGAATCACAACCTGAGCTTGTGCCCTGACCAGGAATCAATAACACTCAACCAACTGAGCCTCTCCAGTTAGGGCCGTTCAGTCATTTAGGTTGGACTTGGGAGATGTTTAACTCTTGACATTAATATTGGTAAAGAAGATACATCTCCTTTGCTACAGTTCATCCCAAATGTATGCATTTAGAATAAGAGAATTTTGGTGATCCTTAGACCTAACAGTGACAACTGAATTACTCTTCAAAATATGAGCGCTTCTTGGTTACACATTTCAGTGGTACACTTAACATAAAGCATGAATCATCCGTACCCTTTAGCCAATAATTAGGAGGGAGAGTATCTAGATTTATAAGCTTTTAGTTGTATTATTCTGTTGTTTCTGTGACTGTGCTAAATAATGAAACTGATATACCTACCTGTTCTTTTATTTACAAAATCAGGCACTATTTGAGCTCTTGCCAGTAGATCAGAGAAAATCCAAAACAGAAGAAATGCCACTCCTTTTTTTTTCCTGTGTCTTTTTTTAGGAGCTAGACAGAAATTGTAAATGACCCAGGTTCCTGTGAGATGGTGTTGTTGTTCTGTGTGTTTCCTATAGAACAGCAAACAAGAACCTCTTAACACGGCATAGGCATTGCCTTTGGGATGCCTCTCTTAGCAATCGGGAACCTTGAACAGCAGTCAGTCAGAGCTGTTTTCTCATACACCCCATTCACCCTGCTCTGTGCCAACTACTGAACGGCAAATTCATTTTAGGATGTTACACTTGACAGCTTATGCTTACAGAGCTTCTTAAGGAGATTTCTCTAGTTGAGGAGAAATCCTTCTGTAAAGAGTTGGCAGAATCTGTGACACTAAGGAGAAGACAATACTGTACATATGTCTTTGAATGCATGTTATGGCTGAAATTGCAAGTTCCTACTCAGGGTGTGGGGGAGAATTCACTAACATAACTTGAAGATCTATTGTATTGACAACTTAGAATGCAAAGGATTCTCTTTAAACTTCTAAAATTTGCAAACAAGAGACTCTAGGTTAAATAGTACAGCTTTCCAAAGCTGACTGTGCTTCCTTGGAGCTCAGTTTTTTGGTTTAAAACAGTGCTTCTCAACCTTCCTAATGCCGCGACCCTTTAATATAGTTCCTCATGTTGTGGTGACCCCCAACCATAAAATTATTTTCGTTGCTATTTCATAACTGTAATTTTGCTACTGTTATGAATCGTAATATAAATATCTGATATGCAGTATGTATTTAGGCGACCCCTGAGAAAGGGTCGTTCGACCCCCAAAGGGGTCGCAACCCACAGGTTGAGAACTGCTGGTTTGAAATATCAAAACAACATGCTGAAAATCCTGGGTGGGAACACTACTCTTTTGATGATCTGTGTTTAGATGAATTGATCAGTCTCTGTTGTAACATCTTTTTTTTTTTTTTAACTTGATCAGCGTTTAAACATTCCCAGGACAGATGCATTTTTGTAGCCATACACTGCCAATCCCTTTTCAAATGTCTCCTAAGAGTGATATAACAATCGCAGGAATCTGTCTTCATCCTTTTCACTTTCATAGACTTTGAAATTGGCATGAGCATGCTTTTCTGGAGGAAGGCTCCATCAGCAAAGAGCTTTAAGCATCTTATTATTTTGATGCGCTCACTCATCATAAAATTTGTTGACGCGATCCAGTATAAGGAACTTGGTTTTGCCAGAACAGAAGCTACTTCTCACCCTTGTATTTTTCTGTTACCGTCTGGATTTTGGTGGGATGCTGCCCGCAGATCAGTGACATCTTCCTGGAGCCAGAGGGTGGGTAGAGCCTGCCAAGCACAGGGTCCCCACTGCTTCAGGTGGTGGCCAATCTGAGCAGACTCTGTAGCCATTGGCCAGATAGTCTACATACAAATGGGCAACTGTGAAGAATGATAACAGCTATGCATCTAGAAAATGACTAGGAAAGTGATGGATAGATGAGACAAGGAGTTCTAGGTTCATGAATTAGATTTAAATCTTGTTGCAAATATTCTTACATAGTTTTTCTATATTTCCTCCTACTTTTCCACTTTAGTAAATAATAATTATAATTGACTTTTCTTTTTTTAAATTTTTTTAAAATATATTTTATTGATTTTTTACAGAGAGGAAGGGAGAGGGATAGAGAGTTAGAAACATCGATGAGAGAGAAACATCGATCAGCTGCCTCCTGCACATCCCCTACTGGGGATGTGCCTGCAACCAAGGTACATGCCCTTGACCAGAATCAAACCCATGACCCTTGAGTCCGCAGGCCGACGCTCTATCCACTGAGCCAAACCAGTTAGGGCAATTGACTTTTCTTAAGATGTTTAGATTCCCCTTGTTTCTATCACCATATTGAATGTCAGGTTTTACTGACTATTCTTATAGCAGCAATACTTCTACTATCAGCAGTCCTGTTACCAGCTTTTTAACGATCCTGATTCCACTGCTGCTTTTTTGCTATATTTACTTTTTTGGGGGGGTCAATAATTTGAATGGAGAAAAGAAAATCAAGTTAATTGTGGCTTCTAGTTAGTTCTTATAAAGTCAGTGAAATCCTTGGATTCTGAAATCTAAATTGTATTTTGCTTTTTAGGGTACTATTGGATTATTTTTTAAAACAAAAGTATATAAATTCACCCTTTTTTAATGTAGAGTTCTGTAGGTTTTGACAAATGGTTCCAGTCATTGAACCACCATCACCATGAGGACATAGAACAGTTATATCACCCACCCCACCCCCCAAAAAAATACAGTGGCTCTCCTTTGTAGTCAGCTTTTCCCTCACTTCTGTCCCCAGGTAACCACTGATCTGTTTTCTGTCCCCAAAGAATTTTCAAGGATGTTATATAAGTGGAACTAAAGAATATGTATCCTTTTAGATTTGGCCATCTTCAGTCAGCACAATACATTTGAGATTCATCCATATTGTTGGCCGTAACAGTAATTTATTCTTTTATATTGATGAGTAGAATTCACCTGTTGATGAATGTTCGATTTTTTTCTAGTGTTTGGCAATCATACACATTGTGTTTTATGGAACATAAACTTTCATTTCACTTGGCAAATACCTGGGAATGGGATTGCTGGGTTGTACAGTGTGTTCTTAACTTCATAGAAAACTACCCAGGGTTGTCCAATGTGGCGGCACATTTTTCATTCCCACCAGCAACAGACAGGAGTTCCAGCTCTGTGTCCTCACCCACACTTGGTATTGTCTGTTTCCCCCCCTCACTGGGTAATTTTTAAAACTAAGTAAATTAGCCCTAGCTGGTTTGGGTCAGTGGATAGAGCGTCGGCCTACGGACTGAAGGGTCCCAGGTTCGATTCTGGCCAAGGGCGTATGCCTGGGTTGCGGGCTCGATCCCCAGTAGAGGGCGTGCAGGAGGCAGCTGATCAGTGATTCTCTCTCATCATTGATGTTTCTATCTCTCTCTCTCTTCCTCTCTAAAATCAATAAAAATATATTTAAAAAAACTAACTATATTACATTGAAGCTAAAATATTCCAAGATGAGTTTAGAAAGTTATCACTATTTTATATATTCCTGAGTTTTCTACTCAAAATATTTTATAAAGCCACAAAAGAAATTTTCCAAAAGGACACTTTCCTTGTCAATGTTACAAATGACTGAAATATATGGCATTGCCATCTGTTTCTTATCATATTTTTTTCACTGACAAATCATAAGTGGCTTTTGAAATAATTGTTAATGGAAAAGCTCAAAGCAGGAGGAATAATTGGCTGATGGGAGAGGAATTGAGTGGGGTCAATTGGGTGTATCCTTGACACTGTCAAGTGATGTCCTTTTAACCAATGACCACAATAAGCTGTGAATTTAAGTATTTAGTATTCCTTAAATGTGTATAAAGGGTCAGATACTCCAGTGAGTACTTTTTATGTGTTACCTCATTTAATCCTCATGTAACTATAAGGGGAAGTTAGCATTGTCATCTGACATTTTCAGTTGAGCCCTAAGGAGTTTAAAAGGGTTCCCAAGGCCACCCAGCTAGTGGGGAAGGAGAACAAAGTCTTGTGGGCAGCACCTCATCCAAAGGCCCTGTTTTGAAGCCATGAATCCATACTCCTTCTGTTTGTGGGGTAAACCCATGGGGACAGCACTGTCTGCTCAGGTTCCTGAAGGACACACCTAGGAGCTCACATCAGGAGGTACTTGACTGTTACTTAATGACTTGCTTTGGGAAACTCTGATTGCTAAACTAGCTTGGGCTCAAGAAACTGGGCCTAGAAATCCATTCAGAATGCAACAGGAGGCAAAGTGGTGAGCTGGAAAGAACCAGAGGGCTCATAGGTTGGGATCCATGACCATTATGAGTAGCAGTCTTCACTTGGTTGTGTTGAGCCTCATTTCCTCATCTGTGAAATGGGACTAATAACACCAACCTCTCAGGGTGTTTGTGAGGATTATTAAAGGTAGAATACCCTAGCCTTCATGTGATGGGCATGCAATAGACCCTGGGCTCTACTCCCACCTCTCCAATTGGGAAGGGATCCATGTGATTCCCCTGCCCCTCTTTGCAGTTTAGTTGCCATATGGGCACTGGGTGAAATCTTCAGCTGATTTCCAAAATTCTAAATAGATAGATCATTTCATTACAAAGAAACCTGGATTTGTGATCAATCTATCTGGGTTCAGGTAATGAGGTCAAGTTATGGCCTTGGAAAACTTAAATCGTTTGTCTGTGACTTGGTTGCATTATACATACATATACAGGGATAGAGATAGAGATATATGGATAATAACTACAGATAGTGTATTGTAATGATTAATTTTGAGAGCATATAGAAAATGGTTTCTTGGTAAATGACACTGTACTTTGTCAAGAATCTATATTTGTAGATTGTGTTTGTACCAATATTTCAATCCTTTTTTCCCCCAAACTCACTTGCTTTTATTTCATATGTAGGAGCCTTGTGTAGCACTGGCTCTGATATAATTATATGTGTATATACAAATGAGTAGCATTTGCAAATGAACACAATTAGTTCTACTTTAAAAATCTTAGATTATTACTTGAAAACTTATTACTTGGGCTCAGTATTAACATGCATGTCTTTGATATACTGTGCGTCACTTTCCAGGTAAATTGCACAGTCACCTGAGATTTAGCTAGCTGACACTGGATGTCACCATTGTGCTGTGGAATGTGGATGCAGAACAGGTATGCTCTTTAATACTCAGGAGATTGTCTCTTCAAGAGTTTGGAGATATGTGAGCTTCCCCCCTCCCCCATATAACCTGATTATTTTTATAGCACTTATATGGTATTACTTTTTCAGTTTCTAATATCTAAGCTCTATATACTAGTGATCAAGAATGATGAAACAATAGTTAATATTGTTAGCTCAGAACTGAGAAACTGAAAACTCAGAAACTGTGTCCAAACCAATCAGGGCTCTTGGTTGCAAACCTAAGTAATTGACTCTGGCTAACTTAAACAGAAATGGAATTTACTGGAAGGATGTGGAATAGCACCCAGAATTGATGGGAAAACTTGCAAAGATCACACTTTAGCAAGAGCAAGATAAGTCCTTCTGGCATTGCCACTGGTCACTAGATACTTCCACTGGCCTCCTGCCTGGGCACAAAGCCCCGCCCTGTGCCAGCCTCCTTCCCTTCCCAGAATAATAATGGGGTTTTCATTGACTCCAGCTTCCACATGCCTGATGGCCAATCCCTTACTAGCCTTTCCAGGTGACAGTGCTCAGTGGGCTGGGTCTAGCTGTTGTACCTGTGCTCCAGCCCCTGGGAGGGAGGAAGAACAGGTAAGGCATCTTTTCCTGCGAAGACTCTGTACAGATGCCCGATTCCCTATTATCTGGGAAGGAGGGTCGAGTGCTGAACAACCAAAACATGCCAACCATCCACCATGGAGCTTTTCAATCAGCACCCACGGAAATGAGTTGAGAAGACTACTTAGTCACCTGGACTTTATGGCCCCTTCTCTTGCCTGACCTGGAGTTCACTGCACTTGCCTTGACTTTGATCTACCCTGCCTTTCCTTGAACCCTGAGAAAGCCTTACCAGCCAGGAGACCTGTTGTAAGTGGCTGTGGTGACAGCTCCTTAGGCAAATTAGAAGTCTTAAACTTCAGGCTATTAAAAAAAAAATCCCTGCTACATTAAAAATAAAAAAGAAAACATGGGAGGCTACACTGGGTTCCTTGTTCTTAGAACACGAAGCAAACTCCAGCCTGTTCTTGCTCCTCCCCACACAGCCTGGAGTCTGCTTCTCCCTGATGGCCATAGGGCTTCACCTCTCTTATTCAAGACTTTTGCTTAAATGTCTTCCCTTCCCACCCAGTGCCAGTGCCTCATTTTATTCTGTTCCCCTGCTCTGCTTTTCTTCACGACACTTGTTATCACCTATCATTATTTTCTCTACATACTACTGTTTTGTACTTTCAGTATACGGAAAGTCCCATGAAGGCAGAGTCTCTGGCTCACCTCTGTGGCCACAGGTCTTATCACAACTGTATTTAATAAATTCTTAATATATGAATGACTGAATTAAGGGCTAAGTAGAGGAAAGAAGCACCTTTGTTAGAATCTCTAGAATATAAACAGTGCCTGTGTTAGTGTCCTAGGGCTGCTATGATAAAGCCACAAACTGGGGCTTAAACATAGTCATTTCTGTCTCACAGTTCTGGAGGCTGGAAGTCCCAGGCGCTGTTGGTGGGATGGGTTCCTCCTAAGGGCTTTGAGGGAGAATCTGTTCTGAGCTTCTCGCGTTCCAGCTCCTGGCGGTTCTCTGGCAGTTTGGGGTGCGCTTTGGCTTGTAGGAGCACCACCTTGATTGCTGCCTTCCACTTTCCCCCAAAGTGCATGTCTGTGCCACACTTCCCCTTTTTATGACGACACCAGTCATATGGGATTAGGGGTCCACCCTACCCAAGTATGAGATCATCTTAACTAATTACATCTACAGTGACCCTATTTTCAAATAAGGTTACATCCTGAGGTACTGAGGGTTAGGACTTCAACGTGTAAATGGGAGAGGGGACACAGTTCACTGCCTTCTATGTGCTGATTGTATAACGGGTAAGCCATTCTTCTGTAATTAAACAGAGAAGTAGGTTTAGTCACATCATTCTGGGTGACCAGTGATGTGTTGCTTTATCACAATTCACAATAATGTGTATGAATTGCTTTGTAACTTGTAAACTATTCATTAGATGTAATCAGTTGGGATGTTGATGGATTATTGATGCTTTCTCAAGAAAGAACCAATACAATGGGTTTGCTGGTCTTTAGATTCCCCCAAACAGAGTTTCGCTTATAGCCCAGCTCCATCTGCAGACTGTTTAAAATATTACCTGGTTCTTCTCTACCACTGATGGTTTCATATTTTACTTACTCATTTGACAAACATGTATGAATCATTTATTATGTGCTAGGCACTGTTATAAGTGCTTGAAAAGTGTTAACTCAAACAATTCCATACAGGTTATTTATATTATTAATTATTCATGTTATTAATATTATCTGAATGTTACTAATAAGGAAACAGAGGCACAGAGAGGTTAAGGAACTTGCTCAAGTTCAACACCTCTGCTGAGTGGCAGGGTCAGGCCATGAAGCTAGATAGTCTAGCTCCAAAACTTCTCTTTGTAGAAAGCTCTTTCTTCACCGAAAGTCTCAACGAAAAAAACAGTGTGAGACTGCACAAAGCGGAGCTTCTTTGGTTCAGATGAGAGGCCAAAGCCCAGTCTGCTCAGCAACCCCTGTCCCCTGAGAGTCCTTTCTGCACCGCTTTGATCCAGGAAATAACACCTCTTGGAGGGATGCCACTTGTAAGCTGTCTTCAATCCACTCTCGCAGAAAACAAATAAAATTCGTTTCTCACTTTAATTAACTGATTGTGTTGTATGCTGAAATTTTTATCTGCCTAATCTACTTCTGGCAGAAATAAAATGTTAAGATGGATTTTCCCCAGGAAGCTAATGCCATATGGCAATTTGGACTTTGTGAGCTTAAGTTCCCCTTGGGAACTTAATACAAATCAAGGACTGTGGTTGAAAAAGTTTTCTGAACCAAACAGAGAAATGGAATTTGATTTCATATGAATAGATTTGGATATAAGCCTTGCAACCAGCTGCTTATCTTCTGTGGTCATCAATAATATAAAATACTAGGAGCAGCAATATCAGCAGTTACTTTCCATTGACTGCCTTCTACAAACAGGGATTTAAAAAAAAAACTCGTGTTTACAATTCGAGTCGTTTCCACCCCTATTTTACAGATGTGCAAGTTGAGGCTAGGATTTTATGGCACTTGTTGAAGATGGCCCAATAGTGAGTGGAAATAATAGTGATTAAGGAGCTGCATACCTTGATATTAAGAATAAATGACACAAAAACATATTTTGGATATAAAACATGAGGCCCATCGTGGTTTTCAAATTATGAAAGACTGAGAGAAATCAGTGAAATCCACTCTTAAGATTGATTACTTCCTATGATGAAATACCTCCTCTCATTTGTTAATGTACATAATGTACAACATAGTAAAAAGAAAAAAAGAAGGTAAATCCATCAAGTGGAACTATAGATCAAGGGGCAATGAACTGGAGAACCAAAAACAACTCAGACCAAATCGATGTTTTGCTTGCCTCTGTTTTCCCACTGGTTTTGCTCCCACTCCTTGCCACATCCTAACCTAGGATTTTTCTGTAAAGGAGCAGATTAAACATTGCCTGTCACATACTTTCTCTGTCACAGCTACTCAATTCTGCTGTGTGTAGTGCTAAAGCAGCATAGACAATATGTAAATTAATGGCTCTAGTTACAGTAAAGCTTTATTTAAGGACACTAAATTGGAACTTCATATAATTTTCATGTGCCATGAAGTGTTATTCTTTTAAAATATATTTTATTGATTTTTTACAGAGAGGAAGGGAGAGGGATAGAGAGTTAGAAACATCGATGAGAGAGAAACATCGATCAGCTGCCTCCTGCACACCCCCCACTGGGGATGTGCCCGCAACCAAGGTACATGCCCTTGAGCGGAATCGAACCCGGGACCCTTCAGTCTGCAGACCGACACTCTATCCACTGAGCCAAACCAGCTAGGGCCAAGTTTTATTTTTTTACTTCAATGGTTGAAATTTGAGAACCATTCTTAGTCCATAGGCTGTCCAGAAAGACAGGAATTCAGCTCGGGCTTGTGGGCCTGGTTTGCTGACGACCGCTCTGGCCCACTCCACCTCTGGTTGCCAAACACATTGCTGATCACCTCCACGGGTATTTCCCTTTTTCTTTTCTTTCTCTTTAATTTTTATTGAATTTATTGGAATAACATTGGTTAATAAAATTATATAGGTTTCAGATGCACCATTCTGTAATACATCACCTGTATATTGTGTTGTCAAAGTCAAAGTCTCCTTCTGTCACCATTTATTCCCCCTTTATCCTCTCCTACCTCCTCCAACCCCCATTCCCTGTGGTAATCATCACACTGTTGTTTATGAGCGTTTTTATTTGTTTTGTTTAGTCCCTTCCCTTTTTTTCACCCAGCCCCAAGCCACTCCCCTCTAACAGCTGTCAGTCTGTTCTCTGTGTGGATGAGTCTGTTTATATTCTGGGAGCTTATTTTGTACTCTGAGCATTTTGATGTTGTTTTGAACTGGGAACTTAACCCCAGAAGAGACTTAAGAGAACCCAGTAACAGAAGTACTTCCACTCAAATTCTGTAACAGCAGAGCTGCAGCTGCCAAGTCAACTGCAGCCTAAACAAATAGAAGTCAGCGTGGCTGTCTAAGAAGATTTAGAATAAAATGGAAAATTCTTGGCATACTCCGTCAATTTCATCGAAGATTAAAGGATAAATGCAAAACTGCGTTATCCCCAGAAGCTAACCAGTTGTAAACTGATGCTAGTAAATATGAAAATTCTTTCTGTGTTAACTGCATAGGCTATTGCTAAACTTTAAATAATTGTGTGTTTTTCTCACTAGGGAAGCCAGCCTTAATGTGATGGAAACACCCTTGAACTTGGTGTCTAGAAGACAAAAGTTTGAGTTTCAGCTCTGCTAGTTTTACTGTGATCTCAGGTAAGTTAACATCACCTATAAGAGTCTTGGCTTTCTTATCGGTAAAATGAGATTAATAATCCTATCTCACGGGACTTTTTATTTTATTTTTTAGTTCTTTATTGTTTATTATGAAAATTTCCCACAGACACAAAGTAGGTAGAGGAGTATAATGAACCCCATCTGCCCAGCTTTGACAATACCTTGCATTTTGCCCAGACTTCTTTCATCTTTGCCCACCCCACTTTTTTTCTGTATTAGAATATTTCAAAGCAATTCCAAATTTATTATTTCACTGCAAATACTTCAGAATGTACGACTAACAGATAAGATTTTTTTAAAAAATATTATTGATTTCAGAGAGGAAGGGAGAGGGAAAGAGAGATAGAAACATCAATGATGAGAGAAAATCATTGACGGACTGCTTCCTGCATGCCCCCTCCCTGGGATCAAGCCCGAAACCCCGTCATATGGACCAACCAGGAATCGAACTGTGACCTCCAGGTTCATAAGTCAACGCTTAACTGATAAACCACACCGGCTGGGCAAGATTTTTAGTTACAGAATGTCATAAATTCATTATCACACCTAGCAAAACTACAGTGAGTCTTTAACATCATCTATTATCCAATCAGGGTTACAATTTCCCCAATTGCCTCAAAAATGTCTTTATATAGCTGGTTTATTTGAGTCAGGAGCCAAAGAATATTCATATATTACATTTGGTCATATGTCTCTTAGGATTCTTAATTTATAGCGATTTCTCTTTGCCTCATCTTTCTTTATATAATTAACCTGTGGTAGAAACTAGTTTGTCTGGTAATATTTCGCATAATCTGGATTTGGCTGATTGCAACCTTTACCCTTGTAGAGTCATTAAACCAGTGGTTCCCAACCTTTTTTTGGCCATGCCCCACCTAAGCGTCTCTAAAATCCTGATGCCCCTCCCCCCACCCCGTGACATATAATTCTTATTATTCAAAAAGTGGACTCCTATTCACACGGAGGAAGCCTAAATGGCCATTAACTTGGTAATGGGTACTGAGGAAGAAATCACTAAGAAATTGTTAAAAATAATAATATGAAGTGATATGAAAAAGTAGCAAGCGAAGTTTCAAAACATATAATAGAGAACTGAAATGCATAAATACATCACAATATATACTTATATACTGTATATGATGCCCCTAGAACCATAAGAAATGTAAAAAATTCACTGTGGATAACTCATTCTCGAATTGCCCCCCTTAAATATTAAATTGCCCCCCTATGGGACGTGTGCCCCACATTGGGAACCACTGCATTAAGCACTTTCCTCTTGTTCAGATATTTACTGCTATTAGATATAGGAGCTTAATTAGATTCAAGCTTACTTTTTAAAAAGTCGTATTTCATAGGTGATGCTTTCTACTTGTGATTGTATCACATCTAGAGGACAAAATGTCTCTGTTTTTCATATTCACAACTGCAAACCTACATTTGCCACACCCTATATATAAGTGATATATATATATGTACATATTATAATTTTATTTCCACAAACATTTATTAAGCACTTACAATGTGCTAGAATATAAAGATGAAGAAGCTACAGTCTCTACAGTCTAATATGATGTGGATTAAAAAGAAAAATGTTAGCGCAGCGAGTCAGTCTCATAAAAAGAAAAATGTGCCAAACTGGTTTGGCTCAGTGGATAGAGCGTCGGCCTGCGGACTGAAGGGTCCCAGGTTTGATTCCAGTCAAGGGCATGTACCCTGGTTGCGGGCACATCCCCAGTGGGGGGTGTGCACGAGGCAGCTGATCTATCTCTCTCATCAATGTTTCTAACCCTCTATCCCTCTCCCTTCTTCTCTGTAAAAAATCAATAAAATATATATTTTTAAAAAAAAGAAAAGAAAAATGTTACTATTTCCTTCTCAGATAATCTTTAAGTTTCTAATCAAGGATTGGTTCAGCTAATGTTGTTTTAATATTAAATAAATTCCTGGAATTATGGGTATATACACATATCAATAATTTATAATATTTTCTACTATACAGTATTTAATTATAGTGACAGCACAGTTTACACACCATATAATCATATCACCAAATAAGTTAGTCTAACTGATTTATGTGTTCCTAAAGCCAGAATTCACCATGACAACAGTAACAGTGACCACAGAGGTTCCCTCAAGGGGTAAGATGGAAGACAATCCTGCCTCGTATGAGTCCACGTCAGCTCACATTATTGAAGAAACCGAATATGTGAAAATGGTATGTGGGTACCAGACACCATGTTAGAACGATATGATTTTTTACAATAAAGTAATACAGATTAGTGGGCTTTGTTTCTCCTTCCTGAGAACGTCTGAGGAAGAGCAAACCTAGTTTGGCAAAGGACAATCTTGATAACTGAAATTTGAACACTTGTTTAGTATCCTCTTGAGGATATGAGCCCTCTGTTTTCACACTTGGAGTGAAATAGAAGAATGAGCCAGGGGGGTTTGGAACACCTATCAGCACTTAATTTGTCCCACAGTATTCACCACTGCAATTCCTACTGGGTATGTTATTTGCAGTTGTTCCGGTAGTGTTGGTACCATGTTTCCTAGGAGATGTTTACCTTTTCTGCTGACTTCCTGTCTCTCCTTACCTCATTCCTTCTCACAGCTCAGGAATGCTATCTGCCAATGACTACATGTTGGCATGTTCCTTCATGAAAATTGTGAACTCTTATAAGAACTCAATGATAATGGGTAACAAAACTTACATTTGTATGAACTGTTTCTTAGAAGAGATGGGGAAATGTGGACAGATAGTTTGTAACATTCAGATCTATTAATTCATCTCTGAGTGTCTTGCAATTCCATAGGTCACCAGGACACAGGGCTTACATTTCATGCATAAATTTGTATCTTCTCCATTTAGTAATTATCCTCTAGTAATTACTAAATAGCAATTATTCTCTAGTAATTACTAGATAGTAATTATTTTATAGTAATTACTAAATAGTCATTATTTTGTAGTGATTACTAAATAGTAATTGTTTTACACAAATTACTTAATAGTAAATTAGTACTAAATTACTATATAGAAAAGCAGAGCTAAATAGAATTAAATACTAATTACTAAATAGTAATTATTTTGTCGTATAGTATTCATTCAGATTGTATTTTAGATTTGACTGAGAGTTATAAGGACCAAGTGCTTCATTTTCTGCAATCTAAACAATATTAGCCTTAATGCAAGTTAGATTGATGGTAGTTATTTAAATCTGACATCAGTATATATGTATTACTGTGTAGATAAATCAAGTACACTGCTGCTGGTATAGAGAAAAAAAGTATTGGACATTAAATGCCTTTAAAAGAAAAGAAAATATTTTTATCTCCTAGATTCGAGCTACTCTGGAAAAGATCCGTAATCAAATGTTTAAAGATGACACTGGACATAGCGGTACAAAGCACAAACTAGATGCAAAGGTAATGAATTTATCAAAA
This sequence comes from Myotis daubentonii, assembly GCF_963259705.1. Lineage (NCBI taxonomy): Eukaryota > Metazoa > Chordata > Mammalia > Chiroptera > Vespertilionidae > Myotis > Myotis daubentonii. The sequence goes on along the minus strand of NC_081847.1, from coordinate 40,276,097 downwards.
CGCACTACCTTTATTTCTTCAGTAAATAAGCATAAAGCCAAATAGGAAGTATTCTTTGACACTTTGAATGATGAATGTTAAATATTTTATCATTATCTAAAGATGTTAATGGACATATGCATGAAATATTTAACCACAGATAGCATGAAGATCAGATTGGAATGACCAGGCCTTACCTGAATATTTTAAGCTGGGCTTACTTATCTAAAGTATAGGGGAAGGTGTCAGCCCAGCCAGGACACATGGCAGCAACATTTCCCAATGACAGACAGAGGCACAAGCTTTTAGGTTTACCTGGGCCTCAACAATGGCCATGCAGTTGAAGCCATTAGCTGAGTGGCCAGACAATCGATAACTTTGAAACACCCCCCTCCCCTGTGATCAGCCTTATATTCTTAAGGTTGAGCAATCTGCACTTAGCCTTGTCTGGATTATTCCAAGTTAAATCTCATCTGAGCCAAGTGCACGTCATCAGCATCAACGTCATCCACTATGTTGCATGGTCATGGAGAACACCAAAGATAGGGTATGATGCATAAACACAGTCTCCTTTATCATCCTCAGCCCCCCAAACTAACACAACTAGCTGCAATTATTATCTTAAACGAAGTGTTCTGAAACTGAAAAAAAAAGGTTAATGTTTATGAATGATGGGAAAGATAAAAAAATTCAGTTTTGGTTCTGTTGAGTTGCCTATTACCTCCAAGTGAAGGTTTCCAGTGGGTGGGCTAGATATCTGATTCTGGAGTGGAGGGCAGAGGCCTGGAATAGAGGGTCCAGGCTACAGGGTAGAGATTTTGGGGAGTAAGGATGGTGCTTAAACTCCTGGAAGTGGAGGAGATCACCAGGCATCTGAGTGCGGATAGAAATGAGAGAAAAATCTAAGCTCTGAGTCCTGAGATTTTCAATATTAGATCTTAGGAAAAAGAGGAATAACCATCACAGGAGACTGAGAAAAGAGACTAGTGGATTAGGAGGAAAAACAGGAGAAAATGGAGTCACTGAATGCAAGAAAAAGGGTCGCAGAAAGAGGAGTTGGACTACTGTGTCAAATGGTGTCCATGGGCCAAGTAAATTGAGGAGTGAACATTGACTGTTGGCTATAACATCGGGGATGTTTTGAGGACCTTAATAGCAGTAGTTCCTTATGAATGGAGATAAGTTGTGTTGCCAGTATCTCTGCTCGGCCATCTCAAACCACAGTTTAGCAGACAAATGAAGCATCAAAACCTTTTGCATCTGGGTAATGATCTAGGGCTCTGCTGTTACAGAACCAAAGTTTGTACACCCAATGCTTTGAAATGCCAAAACTCAAAACATCAGAGCTCCAAGTAAGAAGTTTACTGACCAAGAAGGCACCAACTGAGAAGATGGAAAACGTAATGGTACCTCAAATCCACCTTCAAAGTGTACAGAGTTCAGGCTTCTTTTACGTCAAGAGAAGGGGGAATTGGAGTGGCAAGAGGTGATTGATGACCACAGACTTCTGGGCACCAGTAAGGGTCCAAGAAAGATTGTGAACCGTCTTTGTTCTTAGTCTGTTCACCCTAGTCGATGTGAGTCAGGCCACAAGGTTGCTGCAAATCTTTGAAAAACAATCATTTTTGTATAGACTTCCCTTACCTCCTTGGGCGAGGCCCCTTCTAGTCAGGGATCTTTTTTAAAAAACTCAGACTGCAAGCAGAATTCCTCTAATGATTAGCATGTTGATCTGAAGAAGCTATTAACCTGAAGGCCAGGAGGGAACAAAGCGGACTTCAATACGATGGAGTCAAAGAGGCCAGGCATTTCACTGTGTAAAATGCTCCTCTCAAAGTGCGGTCTACATTCGCAGCAGCAGCAGCAGCAGCAGCAGCAGCAGCAGCAGCAGCAGCAGCGAGCATGTTAGAAGTCTGGCACCTGGAGCTCTACCCAGGACCTCCTGAATCCCAGAATCAGAATCTGCATGTTAACCAGATCTATCACGAAGTGGCTCATATACACGTTAAAGTTTGAGAGGCACTGATCTATGATCTTTGTGGTTAACTATCTCTGACAGTAAGCTACCTCCTACAAGAGTTTTCCCATCAAATATTCTTTAATAAATTAAAAAAGAAAACAATGCCTACTCTATATATGGAGAGTGAGAATATGCATGAGGGTCTGAAGTAGGAAAAACAAAACCATGACAGAATCAATTATTTATGTAGTCCATCTATTGTACTAAAGAGGATATAGGCTTTGTTGTTAAGCAAGCTGGGATTCTAATCCTTGTTTGAGCAGTTATTATGGATATTAAACTCTCTAATCTTCAATTTCCTCATCTGTATAATGGACATAATACCTTCTAGTGTTCTGAGTATTCAGACAAAGGAGTGTGTATAACACAGCTAAAAGATTATCTGATACATAATAGGTGCTTACTGAATAAAAGATGTTATCATTATAGGATCTATATAATATTATATATTGTACCTATTAGGTATGATTGTATTAGTTTGTAATGCAATGTAAGTAACCAAATTGCATTTGTCTGTAACTTAGATTTAAAAAAAAAAACTGGCCTTGTAGATATTATATTTTCTTAAAAGGACTTAATGGTATATTTAAAACTGTGGAGACTATAAAAGACAGAAAAGATGTACTCTGCCTCTTTTAAATATAAGAATCTATTCAAATTTATGCAAATATGGAGGCCAGCTGCTTCATCTAGAAATCTCTACTGGTCTTTGAGACTCAGAAGGTTTATTTGTGCCGACCTGACTCTCCCATGATATACGTAATAGGGAGCGATCTTTGTTGTTTCTGAAGCTTGTGAGGAAAGGAAAGGTTTGTGATTATCACGCTTGTTCATTTCAGTGCTGTCGAAACATTCAGAATGGCTCTGACTCTGAAATGGGCCCCTCGTGCTGCAGTCTGAACCTGCTCATGGACAGGATGAAAGGCAAAGATTTACAGCTCTTAAAACTGAACGAAGAGAATGAAGTATTGAAAATCAAGGTATGACCACAAGGAGAACTCTCTAGGGTATTTTGAGCCAATAGGATAGATTCGTGGATCTGTGAAAGCAGACCTGCACACACAGCCGTAGATCCACACATAGGTTCACATAGGTAGAGAAGCGTTTGATGTTTCGTAAATTAAAACTCACTATTTTATTTGGGAGCCTACTTTTATTATTAAAAAGATTTCACAAAAGCTCAATGGTTACGAAGTCTCAGTTGTGCAAGATGAAGAGTTTCTAGAGATCTGCTACATGACATGTTAATACTGCTGGACACTTGAAAATGTGTTAAGGGGGGTCGGTCTTGTGTAGCATGTTCTTAATGCAATAAGTTTTTTCAAAGTCTTCACATGTTTAATAAATCATGATATATTTTATATATACATATACATATACATATACATATACACATATACATATATAGTCCTGCAATGACTATCTTGGTAGGTAAATCTTTGCAGTCATCCTTGATTATTTCTTTAGGTTAAATTCTTTTTTTAATTTTTTAAAAATTGATTTCAGAGAGGAAGGGTGAGGGAGAGAGAGATAGAAACACCAACGATGAGAATCATTGATTGGCTGCCTCTTCCATGCCCCATGCTGGGGATTGGGCCCTCAACCCAGGCATGTGCCCTTGACCAGAATCAAACCTGGGACGCTTCAAAGTCCACAGGCCGACGCTCTATCCACTGAGCCAAACCGTCTAGGGCTAGGTTAAATTCTTGAAAGATTCATTACACTTTAGCTTTACTGCCTTAATACTCCAATCTTGTCTATTCCAATCACTGCTATCTCAGGACAGTACATCTTTTAGCACTGCTGTGAACATGGAAGATAAGATGCTGGCAAATACATGCATAGGCTGATGGGCACCGTGGAAGTCTGAAGGGTACAGTGCGTACACACAGGGCACTGATGCTCCTGGAGCTCCGGTTTGGCCTGCCCAGGCCCAGTCTGCCTGCATGACAGCCCCACTAAACAGGGTTTCTCATTTTACATTTTCCTTTTACAAATTAAGCGTCTTTTCTCCTGTCCATTGACAACGGGGGTGCAAACCAGACAATTACTGCCTCTGTGTTTTACCGCCTCTGTGTTTTTAATTGCTCGTCAAACCATTCTGCCTTAGGACCTTTTCACTGTAAATGTCAAAACCTGCAGTGACCTTTTTCCTTTTCTTTTCCTAGTTGGAAGCCTCCAGGGAAGCAGGCGCAGCGGCGCTGAGAAATGTGGCCCAGAGACTATTTGAAATCTACCAAACACAGTCTGCGGAAGTTAGGAAGCAGCATGAGGACAGCACACACTTCCTCCAGGTACTTGCCTGTTGGGTAAATAGCCCCCAGGCGTTCTTGCCCCCCTTTCTGAAGAGTTAAATGTGAAACAAGCAACAGGAAGGGCAGGAAGTGCTCTGTGACCATCCCCCCCACCCCTGCTCTGCCGGCCCCTGGATGTTGCCAAGCTGCTGTGTTAGCACCCTTGCCCAGGCCCTGCAGAGCACAGGCAGCAGGTGGGCCGTGCCACCCTGCCTAGAAATCAGAGCTGTCCCAGGCGACCCTGGCCAGTGACTTCTCCTCTGGTTCTGCCTTTGACTAAGTAGCCAAGGTTGAGTCCTTCCACCTTGCTGGACTTGGACCTCCTTGTGTCTAAAACCAAAGAATTGGGCTAGTGAGATGGTTTCAAAATGGTTTTGATCCTAGAATACATTTCTCAGGTTGAGCAAACAACAAGCATATGTGTATGTGTGCATATATATTTTAAGATATATAAAAATTATATATTTCATATTTTAATATATGAAAATTAAAAATATTAAAACCTAAATATGTATAGATGTGTGTATCTAAATTGTAGACACACATTTTTGTTTCTTTTTTAAATCTGAAGTATATATTGTAGGGCCAATAAAAGTTTATCTGAAGAATGTATTCTAGAGCTGGAAAAGAAAAATAATAGTGCTCATGCACGTGTGTGCGTATGTGCGGGCATGTGCGTGTGTGTGTGTGTGTGTGTGTGTGTGTGTGTGTGTGCGCGCGCACGTGCACGCGTGCCAAGTTGAATGCTCATTCATGCCTGGATCCCCGCCAGCGCTGGCCCTAGGAAAGCACAGTGGGGACACAGTAGGAAATTCTCTCCGAGGTGACATGCCTTCATGCTTCAACCTCTGGAGGTGCTGGTCGAAAATTCACAGCACACAGGGTGCAGATAAGAGCCTGAGTGACAGGAGCAGGCTGTGTGGACCAAAGCGCTCTGTGAGGGATGAGCCTGAGGGACTGGAGTGCACATGTCCCGGTCAAGGGGCTCAGCCCCAGCCTGGAGTGGCCTGGCAGCAATGCCTGCCTGGTGTTGTCAAGGGAAGCCAGACACTTTTTTTTAAAACTGTACACTCTCAAATCTGTTAACTACACACGCAGCTGTGAGTGTGCATGTCGGAAGTCAGCTGAAACGCGCCCACCTCCGGCCCCGGGGGCAGCCAGGTGGACTGCTCTCCACTGGTCTTCAGCACAGCTGCTACCCACCCGGACACAGTGGAGAGAATTATTCGGCTTTTATGACACTTTGGTGTTAAAATAAGACATTATTTTTCTTAAACATATAAAATTTCATTTTTGTTCAAGATATGTTTTGTTGAGAAAAGGTAAAAAATTTTGTTTTCTTAAATTTGTGTCTCTCTCATACCAGTTCAAGTAGTATGCTTTATGATAACAAATGTAAACATTCTAGGGAAAATATTTATATATTATTAATTCTTCATTGATTTGGTGGTGTTGTAGCCCATTAGGTTTATTTAGAAGGAAACACTGAATTAAAAAATAAATTCTAAACAAGTGCAAATTGTTATTATTATGTTTGGGGTTACTCAGAAAATTATAGAGGATAATATTTTTACAGTAAAACCTTGATATAATGGGCTTATTCGGGCAAGGAGTCGTCCGTTAAAGCCAAAAGTCCATTATGTAGGAAACTAGGTTTTTCCAATGCGTATGTTAAAAATTTGACAAATTAGGTTACCTGTTTTTACTTATGTAGACACATTTGTGTAATTAAAATGAAGTATGTATGAAAAGTTTCCTGTATGCTTACAGTGATTTTAAATTTACACTGAACAAATCTAGTAAATGTGTGCATTCACCAGTCACCATGAGTAAGCAAATGCACACAGCTGGGCGTGGCTTAGGGCCCAGGGAACTTTGGCCAGCATGAGTTACAACTGCTGCAGAAAGTCACGCCGGGTGACAACAGAACCAATTACCTCACGTGACGCGGTGTGACCACGTGCTAACCATTCCCTGAACGTTGTTAAAAGCGGTGACTCTTGGATTTAAATATGTAGACTATAGTTGTAGATATATAATATTTATGTCAATGAAATTACTACAGTATTTTTTCCAACATATGGCCTATTTTTTTTTTATTGATTTCAGAGAGGAAGGGAGAGGGAGAGAGAGTTAGAAACATCAATGACGAGAGAGAATCAATGATCAGCTGCCTCCTGCATGCCCCCCACTGGCGATCGAGCCTGCAACCCAGGCATGTGCCCTTGACCGGAATCAAACCTGGGACCCTTCAGTCCGCAGGCCGACGCTCTATCCACTGAGCCAAACCAGCTAGGGCTATTTGTTAAAACTTGTTAAAAATATAGTGACTTAATAATGAAAAAATTACCTGTAAATTTAATTATAACCAAATCTAGGTTAAAAGCATTTTAACATTAACAGGGTGTTAATTTTCACAGATGACATATGGACCGGAAATTTTGTCCATTAAACCCTAAGTCTGTTAAATTGAGGTCTGCAAAATTGAGGATTTGCTGTATAGGTTTAATAAATTAATAAACTGACAGCTGTCTTTCTGACCAAAGGTTAACAAACTTGAAAAAGAACAGGAATTGAAGCAACAGGTTGAACATCTGAATCAAGTTGCTGAGAAACTTGAAGAAAAGCATAATAAAATTACAGCCTTGGAGAGCCTGGTACAGAGAATGGAAAAGGTAAAGTGTAGAGAATTAAAGGGATTTCTTCCTGCAATTAAAAAACATAACATTAAGATGAATAAGATAACATTAAGTAGAAGTACTCTTTGCAACTCCTAAGACTCTAGGAAGTATTCAGTGATGCTAGTTTCTTTCCTTACACATTCAATGTGATCTGTATTGTTCAGGACTGGCCTCTCTACAAATACTCATGTCATCACTCTGTCACTTTCTCCTTCCAGTAAATGTATAACTTAGAAAGGGAAACCAGGTGAGACACTGAATGAAAACAATGGAGAAGATAGCCAAGTTTATCTATTAATAGTAATAATATAGTGGATGGGTCCCTGTAATCCTAGCATTTTTATGTATTATTGCATTTATGTAGTTTGGCCACCCACATCCACTGTAGGTTTGTATCACCTGTAGCTGCACTGGAACAAATAGAGTTCACATTAAGAGAAGACATTCTATACAAATTAGAACTTTCAAAAGAGAATGTAGAGAAAGTAATAGCAGAAGAAAAATTTATTAAAAGCTACATGCAGTGTTCTTTTAAGTAGCTGTCACTCCAAATATATACAAAAAGTGAGCATATAATTTTAATTATCCATGTTTTAAAATTTAGAATTCAGACAAACCAAGATATATTCATTTTTTTAATAGCAAAACAAACTAATAGAAAATTGGCATCTCTGAAACTGACTTGGGAGTAGATAAGACTATAGGCTTTACTTCTAGTAAATACTTTCTAATACATTTTATATTTTTATTATATTAATTCCCTGATTTACCTATGTTCTTTCCAGCCTTTTTTTATTTAATGGGTTTCCTGCAGTTGATCCCATTTTAGAAATGTCACTTCAAAAGCATCCTGTTTCAATATTCACGTTTCTTAGCAAAAGGACTTTGATTAATTTTTAAATATGCCCCAAGAAATTAATTGATAACACTGTGCATTTGGCCGAATTTGTAATCTTAATGAAAGTCCTATGAGGAAATCACAAAAACTAAATAAGCTTAAACTGAACTGAATCAAATAATCATAATACACAGCTACATCTGTGTTGTGCAATGGGTTGCTGAGCGTTGCACTTGAGCCAAAGTCACTGGGCTACAATGTACTTAAGCAACTGGTTTGTCCAAGTGTGACAGTCCATCATTATGATGTTTTGGACAAGTGATAACATTTCAATGACTATTTGTAGTATTAGGATATTTGTCATGTAATAAATAATTTAACAAACTAAGATAGCACAAAGAATGCTTGCCATTAGGAAAGAAAGACAATTCTGGAACGCAAATAGGGTTGTTTAACCAAACCACTTGATTAACTAGTTTGACCTTTAAATTTAGATTTGCACTCACCTCAAACCCAGCAGCTTTGGGTGAGGGTTAGGGGCCAACTGTCAGTCCCTGAAAATGAACAAAAGCACAGTGGAATATACTTTTCATTTCTGAGAAATCTGTACTCAATAAAGATTCATGTCAGACCCCGGCACTGGGATATATTCATTAGACTTAATTCCACAAATACTTGAGCACCTACCATGTACCAGCCTGAGCTAGAGGCTAGGTATCTATTTATGAATGAACCAGATACAGTCTGTTTGTGGAGAGTACAATGTAGTATATCTGGGTTGTGTGGGACTCAAGGAACTTTCCAGATCTCCCTTCATCCATTCTCTTAGGGCTCCTTAGGGATGTTGGCACCCCTACTGAAGATAGGGGATACACCCCAGTAAGAGGTGAGATGGCTCAGATACTGGCAGACGTTTGGACTGTCTCTAGGAGTTCTGGGACAGAGTGAGTGGACAAGATGTCCATGGCTCAGCAAGGCCTTGCAGTAACTTCCAGAATGCTAGTTCAGTGATTTCTTAGAGTGGATCCATTCAGATGTCTGGGAGGCAGGGTAGTGAGGATGGAGTCCAAGGGCAATGGAGTTTTTTGTGGGGTTTTTTTAAGACATTGAGTTAAAGACACTTTATATTTGTAAAGCAAACTTGCAAAGAAATAAAACTTTAAGAAGCAAAGCTGGGTAAAGCATGCTGGTTTAAGGAGATACTGAGAAATAGGCTGTTATGAAGGGCTTCTCGGGTGCAGAATGTGTACCAGAAGCAGGGAAGGATGTACAGAGACTTTTTTATTAATAGGAAAAAGGTGAGTTCAACAAGGAAATGAAAATCAAAAATGAACATCCACAACAAAGGTTGATAAATACCACCCTGGCAGGGGGTGCCCCCGGAGAAGGAGTCATTTTCTGCTCACCAGTAAATAGCCATTAGTGGTATGAGGTCTGGTAATGAACACATTACTTACCACCCTCACCATCTGTCCCCCTTTATCGGGGATGCAGTGAGAATGAATTCCAGACACACAGCGATAAGCCAGCAAAAACGTCCAGTCAGAGCCTTGTAATCCAGCATATGCTCCTTTTGCGAGCAGTGCAATTCTGTTGCACCATATTTGTTTTCTAGTGTCATTGATGGAGCTCTATTAGAATTTTAGGGTTCAAAGGTGCTTTTGAGACCATCTAGTTGCTCCTCGTCATTTTATAAATGAGGACAATGCAAACAGGAACTATTCCATGGTCGTCCAGTTACCAGTTTTCAATCCTTTCCATTATGTCTCTATCTCTCTGTCTTCTCTGATGCTGGATAAAAAGGACATCCTTGGTTCCTAAGTCATTTAGATGTTAAATTAGTGTCTGCTCCATTATGATGAATAGGGGTGATTTGGGAAGAGTGGAATGACCACTGGGTGGCGCTGCGAACTCCTTTCCCTTCTAGAAGGCACTATCCCTGAGAAGCGCTGGCTGGGATAGTGTGATTTTCTGTGTTGTCAAAAAAGAAACATTAAGACCCCTCCTCAAGGCAGAACATTGATATGTCAAATTGTCTGGTCTGCTTGTACCTTGGTTATAAAGATAATGGAGTAAGTCCATTAAGAAGAATGGTTTTTGTTTTGTTTTGTTTTTTAAGTTTTATTGATTTTTTACAGAGGGGAAGGGAGAGGGACAGAGAGCTAGAAACATCGATCAGCTGCCTCCTGCACACCTCCTACTGGGGATGTACCCGCAACCAAGGTACATGCCCCCGACCAGAATCGAACCTGGGACCTTTCAGTCCACAGGCAGACGCTCTATCCACTGAGCCAAACCGATTAGGGCAAGGAGAATGTTTATTAAACACAATTTTCCTCCCTACAAATTCAAAGCATATTATCAGTAATATGTTTCTTTGATGATCCGAGTATTATAATAAGCTTACAAGGCATGTCTGTGATCCCTTATAAATAACTTGAACACAAATAATGCTACACTGAACAATTTCTATGTCAGAAGAATGCTATGGAAAAAATTTGAAAAAGTATAAATTTTAAAAATAACGGCACATAAAATATGAAGTGTTTGGCACCTGTAATTATTATATATTGAGGTCCTAATATGTTCCAGAGAAGCCCGTAGGCCTTTCACATATATTATCATATATTATCTTCAATCATCCCAACTTTCAATATAGGAGTATTGTTCCCATTTTAGAGATGTTCAAAGAGTCAAAAAACATGACTTATACAAATATAGAATAAATACATGTCAGATGTTTTATTCAAATCATTCATTAATGAGGGACCAGTAAAATGGTAAAACTGGTTTAAATAAAATATTTAGAGAAACTGGCTATTTATAGGCATTTTGAAAAAAAGCATATAGAATAGGATTTCTAGGTTAGATATTTAGCCAGTTAATATTCTTTAAGGTAATTAATCCATAACCCTTGGGATTATCTTTTCAAAGAGAGCATGAGTCTATATATTAACATTCAACTTCAGAGTCAGGGCTGTAATAATAAATAATAAAAATCAAACACAGGGAAATTCTCCAAGAGAATGAAATAATCCTTGGGCCGGGTTATTAAAGTGACCCAATATGACATTAAAACCACATGCTGTATATTACTTTGATTTCCAAGTTTTGGTTGATTTTATTAACAGCAATAAGGCCCAGAAAGATGAAAGCTTTGGCAAGAATTATGCAGCCATAAAATTTCAAAACCAGGTCAATGCAGGTCCAAAGCCGCGCTGCTGTTTTTGCTGTAAAGCCTGCCTTGTATTTCACCCACACAGACACTGTAGCAGGAGTGCATGTAAACAGCATTGTGCAAAATACATATAATCAAATACAAAAAAGAACCCAGTCACCCCCGCTTGGTGTTTCGTGGACTTGTCTATTTTCCCTTCAGATGGGAAGGGTCTGGCTTACTAATGACACTGAGGCTTATTCTTTCTCCATGTCCTGTCGCTCACATGCTAATTAGGAAGTGCCTTGATCATTTGTGACCTTGGTCCTTCCCTAAAAATGCATTTACTGCTTTCCTACTTCCTGACAGATGCCCGATGAGCAGGTAGGTATCAAGTGAAGCTCAATGGCGTCCTTGGGTGCCGACCTCGGTCTAATGGAGAAGCACCTGTGGTGGGAGAGCCGTGGGAGGGATGAGCAGGGGCCTGCAGGGGTGGGATGGAGAGGCAGGAGAGGGGTCACTGGCAGGCTGTGTCGGCAGTGCGCTGGGTTCGGGGGAGAGTGCTGCGGGCAGGTGAGGCCAGTGAACACAGCCTGTTCAGACAACCTGACTTTGAAAACTACGTGAAAACTACACAGAGAATGCCTGGCCAGGCTCCACGGGGGCGGGTTGTCACTGCTCCATAAAATGACCTCTTTAGCTCAAGAGGTATTCCTGTTATTGCAAGAAGCATCTTTTGTGAACAGTTTGCAAGAATGTCTTACCACATGCACATATATTGATGAGAGAGAGAGAGAGAGGGAGAGAGGAGAGAGGGAGAGATAAGCAGATATTGTATCTTACTTTCTCCTAGGAAAAAAGAACACTGCTAGAAAGAAAGCTGTCTTTGGAAAACAAGCTGCTGCAACTCAAATCCAACACTACACATGCTAAAAGGTTTGCGAATCTACCTCCTAAGTAATAGCAGTTCCTGGAACCTTTTCTCTCCACTGGCCAGGGCCAGTGGACAGAAGGCTACCACCCGCTAAGGATACGGAAGGCCTGTCAGTGCAGGAGAGGAGAGAATGCCTGGCATTAGTCGCTGTGTGCCTCCCCTTCCCCACTCACTGGGCTCCAGGGAAACCTGGGAAGGTTAATCCTTCTGAAGACTGAGTGAGCCCCTCCCCTCCCCGGTTACCCTTGGTGATAAAGGGGCTGCTGTGGAGGTCTTCATTCCTTCTGTGCTTCTGACATTTTGTTGATGGGTCTCTGCAGTAGCAGACATTGAATTGTCCAGCCGCAGTGAATTGTAAGGTAGGTTTGTGGTGTTCCCCAACTTTGTAGGAAGTGACAAAAATACTGTGAGCAACTCCTTAGTTCCATTAAGAGTCCAGACAGTCTGAATTTTCTTTTAGAAATGATTTTTTTTTATTGATAATAGTTTTTTTGGTCAGTCTTTGAGCCCCCCCAAAAATGTAACTATTTGAAAAACGAAATTGACCTATTTTTTTTTCAGTTCTATTCTATATGAACGGTGGTTATAAAGAATTCTCAAAACATTCTTAAAGAGGTTTTAGAAATATCTTGAGGGAAATGGATGTTTTGTGTTTATAGAATGATGTTTGAACACCCAGGCCTATGCAATTTTCATAGATTTGTCAGTATCGCAGATATTCATTTATTGCTTTTTCTGAGCTGTGTGTAGAGGTATTCACTTTGCTAAGAGGCAATAAAATGAAATCAGCATGAATCAGACTCTTGGGTTAAAGCAGTAGAGACTTGGTGAAGCTCCCACAAATAAAGGTTAGGTTCAGATTGGAGAGCTATGGCCCTCGAGAGCAGGCATCTCTGGGAAGACAAGAGGCCACTCCGGGCACCTGACATGGCTTTTAGAAACCAGATTATTTTGTTGCTCCCATTCTGTCCTGGGTGCGAGCAGTTTCACTCTTCCTTTGTTCTTCCTGTACAGCTCATTAACTTTTCCCACCATTTTCACCAGCTGGTTTATATTCTTTGCATTTTCCTCTCCAGTTCCAGAGGAAAGAGACTGATTGGCCTAATGCTGCTTCCTATTGGGCAGAAAGTCAAGCCCTGCCCGCGCCTCCTGGATCAGAATATGCATAAGATACCTGATGATTTAACAAGATCCTCCAATGCACATGAAGTTTGAGAAGCAATTTTTAGTACATGCTGTGACACAAACAGAGCCTTTTTTTCTAATGAGAACATGTTCTGTAGAGTGGCATGAATTTCCATGACCTTTGTAATATTTGAACAGGCTCTATGGAAATTGGATGTTGGCCAATAATCGTAAAACCTTAATAAGTGAAAATTATATTCATATATTACTTTGTAAAAAGCTCATTTTCCCAAAGTACATTCACTTTATCCCTTTAAGTCTATAATACAATCTTGTAAAGTAGAAGAGGTAGGAATTATTATCTCTGTTTTACTGAGGCTTAGGAAGGTGTGTGACTACAAATTCACGCGGCTCCCAAGTTCGGTGGTCTTGCCATAATGCTGTTGTCTCATAACTCAGATAACACTGGCCATCGATGATAACTGTATAATCAGTTCCAGTTACCTAAATAGGGCTTTAGGAAACTGTGAATAATCTAAATTCAAACTTCAACCATCTTTTTTCACAATGGTTGATGTAGACTCAAAATATTACCTGGAATTTAATTTCCTCTTTTCCCCCCCTTGAGCTACTTACAGGTAGCAGAATTACCCAAAGTAGGAAGCCAAAATAATAAATAGACAAACAGACAATCTATAAGGTACACTGACTGTGTCATTGGAAATGGGTTTTTGGTATGTATGTAAAGTCTCCATTCCTGGCCCCATGTTCTAAACCAGCCGTGGGCAAACTACGGCCCGCGGGCCCGATCCGGCCCATTTGAAATGAATAAAACTATTGGGGAAAAAAAAACGTACCCTTTTATGTAATGATGTTTACTTTGAATTTATATTAGTTCACACAAACACTCCATCCATGCTTTTGTTCCGGCCCTCGGGTCCAGTTTAAGAACCCATTGTGGCCCTCGAGTCAAAAAGTTTGCCCACCCCTGCTCTAAACTCTTACCCCCTTGAATTCTCCGTGCATCCTGATGGGTGCTAGGTCTGTGGGTGCTCAGAGGCAAGACACATTCGATAGGCCGATGCTTCACATGAGTCACTACAACCCAGATCAACCACCTGCTGGTGGGCCAGAAAGGAGCTTTTGACACGAATTTATATTCTTATTGAAGTTCCTATCTGAGCTAACCAGAGGCTGCCTTATGGCTGTTTATCTTCAGCGTGTCTTGTGTAAAGGGGCCTGGGCATCTGACTCACATAATGCCCAATAAGTAGCAAGGTAGCAAGTGAGGAGAACCTAGCAGCACAGCTGTAAACAAAACAAAACAAAACAAAATACCAGCTGTTCGGTGCATTCGTGAGTCTTTTACTCTCTCTCTCCCTTTGCATCTCCAGTGTCCAGGGCCTTCAGAAGGAGATTTCCCTTCTCCAGGAGCAGATCTCTCACCTGCAGTTCGTGATCCACTCCCAACACCAGAGCCTGCGCAGGGTCATCCAGGAGGTCAGGTTAATCCGGGCGTTTCTGGGTAGATGGTATGTTTACGGTGAGAAGACCCCACAGGAGCGGCTTGCCTGGGCTTCCCGGGCAGCCAGATTCCTCTCCCCATGGGCGGCTGCTTCTATTCCCGAACAACACGGCTGTTTTCAATGCCCTTTTTTTCTGTATGCCAACACCTGGAATGTTCTCAACTAAGATATTGAGGAAATTGTGTTTAACTGCTCTTTAGGTCAGCGATTTTCCACCTTCTTCATCTCATAGCACACATGAACTAATTACTAAAATCCCGCAGCACACGAAAAATATGTTTGTTGCTGATCTAACAACAAAAAAAATAATTTTGATTCATTCACACCAGGACGGCTATGGTTGTGTTGGCTGTTGTCACTTTTTATTTGACAATCTAAGGGAAAAGAGGCCAGTGCCTCTGACTACAGAGTCAGGTATTGCATGTTTAAGCATTTTTTGGCACACCGGCTGAAAATCGCTGTTTTTGATGTTTCAGTGATTTTTGAAGTGTCCTGAGCCAGGTAATGTACACTGTTCTTTAGAAGATTGTGTATGTTTGGAGGCTCAGCCTTTTCTTGAGGAAGGAATAATTGGTCAGTTTCATGTAAATTTACTTAGGAGGAGTGTTAGAAAAGGGGTGCCTTCATTCATTTTTTGTACTAATATTTGTTTCCAAAAGGAGTCTTTCTAAATACCTCAAACGCCTTCCTGACATAAATGTAACGTTGGTGCTTACATGGTTAGAACCTCACCAAGAGAATCGACTGTCAGCTCTTCAGAGCCAGAAAGGGCTGAGGGGCATCCCACGCCTCTCATTTTACAGATGGGAAACCTGAGGCCCACAGTAGTTAAATGACGGAGCCGGTAGTGGCAGGGTTGGCCTTAGAATCCATGAGTTTCCTCTTCCTGCACACTTCTGAACTTCTCCGCCTCCCAGTCCCATGCTGCCACTGGCCTGATGCTTTTCTTCTGAAGCAAAGCAGGCTCGCCTCACCATGCTGCTGGTTTGTGCTGCGCCAGCACGGCCAAAGGCTTAGAAAGGACAGACAAGAGAATGAAAGCTGGGTGTCGGTGGGACGCTGCTCCTCCAATGGAGATACAGCAACAGCGCCCACTAGCTGTGTCTTTATCTTATAGACAGATTCCAAGAGGCAAAGTAAGGGTGTGATCAAGATGTTTACAACATTCTCATGAGTTTCGATCCTACTCAATTACAAGCACTTGAACTCTATCAAGCCCACATCACTCAGGCACGTGGGGCCACATGTTTGGACCATAGGTTCAAGCTCACAACCATAGCTGTTGGCTATAATTGTGCTGGGAGGGCTCTGCCCTCCAAGCTGGGACTTGCACGTGGCAATGAGAGGACTGTGCCCTCTCATCAGTCCAAGGCTTGAACCTGTCCAAACCCTGTAGCCGCTCTCCACACTGGTTGACCAGATCTCTGCCTCAGGTTGCTTCCCCACGCCAGGCAGTGGCCTGGCATCTTGTCCATTGGCCTCTGTATCTGCAGCATGAAAACATTATGTGGCTGAGACATAAGGATGGCCAATGCTGCTTTCCACAGATGCACTCCTGCTGAATTTGGTTTAAACAGGTTTCCCAAAGATTGAAATGTTTAATAGCACCGTCTGTGTGCTCACATCCCCAGGAGCCAATTTGTTCAGCCATTCTCCTTGGCCTACTGAGTCTCCTGATGGTTTGGGATTTCGTTTTTATATTGGATGTACCTCATTTGACCACAGAAGCCTGCACAATTCCTGACTTACATAACTATTCCCTGTTGTCTGACAAGATTTTTCAATTGTGTTTCCAAATTCTTAGATGGAAGGCTTAAAAATTAATTTAAAAGAACAAGATAAAAGAATTGAAAATTTGAAAGAAAAAGTTAATGTACTTGAAGCCCAGGTAAAGAGAAATCTGTTATATATTTTAGTGTGAATGTGACTGTGTGTGTGTGTGTGTGTGTGTAGTTGTGTGCGACTGTGTCTGGGTGTTCATGTGTGAGTATATGTGAATATCTGTGATGATCTATGAGTGTCTTTCTGTGAATGTATGTATATGTGTATCTTCTATGCATAAGAAATTATAGCTCTGGGGAGAGGTGCTCTTAATTATTACTAAAGTATCAGTATTAAACATTTGACATTATTAAATTTACATTTCATATCTATATTAATAAAATGGTAATATGCTAATTAGACCAAATAGACATCCTTCTAGACAAAGCCATGATGGTGGGGGCCGAAGCAGAGGTGGTTAGGGGCGATCAGGGCAGCAGGGGAGAGTGGTTAGGGGTGGTCAGGCCATCAGGGGAGAGCAGTTAGGGGCAATCAGGCTGGCAGGGGAGGGCGGTTAGGGGTAATCAGGCCAGCAGGGGAGAGTGGTTAGGAGTGATCAGGCAGGCAGGCAGGTGAGTGGTTAGGAGCCAGCTGTCCCAGATTGCAGGGATTGGGCCTAAACCAGCAGTCAGACATCCCCTGAAGGGTCCTGGATTGGAGAGGGTGTAGGCCAGGCTGAGGGCCCCCATGCATGAATTTCGTGCACTGGGCCTCTAGTTAATAAATAATTGTTAAAAGTCCATGCAAATTTTCTAGAATACTTGCTATATTGTGGAGACAGCTGATATGGACTGGCATTAGAAGCTTGGTCAAGGCCAGCTTAGTCAGATAGCCCATTTGCTGTCTCCAACCTTTACTTACTACCAGCCCTGAGTTGTCCTCTCTCTTCTTCTTCCTTTATCCATATCCATGTGGCTTCCAAACTTTGCTTCAGGGCTCACTCACTTCAAGAAGGCTATTATAATGTTCTTATTTTTCAGAGTTTTAAAACTCAGCGTAAGACTTGATCATTTACTGAGATGTTTTTCTATCTGCCCACTATTCCCTTTATACTAGGGAAGCCTCCACTGAGGTTGGAGTATATGAAGCCCCCACAGCTGCCTCAGCTCAACTTCCTGCTCAGGGTCAACCCTTCTGTCTTTGTCAGATGGCTAGTCACTGCCTGCCTCAACCTGGTCACCTTGGCTACTGCAGCCCTCGGTATTTTGAGGTCCTGCTTGTTGTCCACTTCCGTGTTGTCCTGTTCTGTAAACATTCAGAGGCTCTGACTTCCTTGCAAATCTGCTCATCTTTTGGAGCTTTGCTCCTCCCCAGGGCAGACCAGAGCTACACGGTCACACTCCCAGCCTGCTGCCACACCATTCCTCCCACCTCATCATTCCCCCTGCATCACTATTCCTCCCACATCACCATTCCTCCCCCGTCACCATTCCGCCCACCTCACCATCCCCCTGCATCACTATTCCTCCCACATCACCATTCCTCCCCCCTCACCATTCCTCCCACCTAACAATCCCCCCTCACTATTCCTCCCACATCACCATTCCTCCCCCCACACCATTCCCCCCTCACCATTCCTCCCCCCTCACCATTCCTCCCCCATCACCATTCCGCCCACCTCACCATTCCTCCCACCTCACCATTCCTCCCACCTAACAATCCCCCCTCACTATTCCTCCCACCTCACCATTCCTTCCCCCTCACCATTCCTCCCCCATCACCATTCCGCCCACCTCACCATTTCTCCCACCTCACCATCCCCCCTTACTATTCCTCCCATGTCACCATTCCTCCCACCTCAACATTCCTCCCACCTCACCATTTCTCCCACCTCACCATCCCCCCTTACTATTCCTCCCATGTCACCATTCCTCCCACCTCAACATTCCTCCCACCTCACCATCTCCACCACTACCGTGTTCCTTCTGCTTTCCCAACAGAAGAAAAAACTCATAACAGAAAGAGGTTGTCCAGATTTTTACATCTTGAATTTTGTAACCTTTTCTACCTTCCCGTAAGGCCACTGTTCTCCTTATTCTGCAGGGTGAACTCTTCAAGCCTCAGGCTTTGCTTAGGTTCTCACCTGCTTTAGGTCATATGGGACTGACCATTGATCAAGACAATGCTCACAGCTCTCCACAGCTGAAAGCGTGGTGATTGTGGAATAATTGGCTCAGAACTAGTGTTCACTCAAGTGCCCCGTGAGGGCTGATGGTGGTACCTCGGGGGGCCTCAAGTGATATGATCCATGGCACATTACAGCCTCTTCCTGCTAAGAGATGTCTTCAAAGGCGTCTCCTCACTGCTTTTCTTACAAAGTGGCCTTTTGGCAAATATTACTTCATAAAATATTTTTCTTATGTTATTTTTACACAGCTAACATGTTAATTCATTCTATATAAAAGAGTAAATATGGATAAGCAAATATAATACAGAAAATCATGCAAACATACCATTGATGGGCAATCACTCCGTGCAGTTAAAAACCAACTGCCTTTAAGTCTTAAAAATCAGTGCCTGGCACTGAGCTGAGTTCTTTACATGTTTTTATCTCATTTCAGAACCTCTGAAGAACAGACTATGGTTATATCTGTTATACAGAGGAAGAAGTTAGGCACAGAGAGGTTAAGTAACTGAATGAGGTCACCAAGCTAGTGAGTGTGTCATTTCAGAGATATTAGTGACTTTCAACTGGTTACCTTCTGTGTTCTGACAGGAAGGACAAAGAGTGATGTAGGGTTGATTAGGAGCATGATTAATGTGCTAGCTATGTGATTTCTGAACTAATTTTCTTTTCAACTTTAGAATAAAGAACTAAAAACCAAGGTGGCACTTTGGTCTGAAACTCCTAGGACAATGGTATCTAAGGCCGTCGCTACAAGGTAAAGTCTCTCTTCTTCTACCCCCACCTGCCTTTACAACCTCTGTTGAACATTCATGAATGTTGACATTCATCCCACTGAAGAGAGATCCCAATGTATTAATACTTATGTCATTGTTTACTGTCTGTTTCTCAGTTCTTCAAGACTAGGAACTGTGTTAATCTTGTTCACCACTGACTTCTCAGAGCCTAACATATGAATGCTTACTGAATAAATGAATTAATTCACTTAGATATCTCTTACCTCTTCTTTGCTGCAAAACAAGCCCAAGCTAGGCTTCAGTACTTTCTGCAAACAAACTAGATAGGCTCCTCTCTTGTCCTTGTTCTTCTACTGCTCACATGTTCTGTGCTATTGATGAGTATTTTAAGCATAATTTGCTTGTATTTATTTAAATGTCCATGTCTATACCTCAAATCAAAATATGTTATAAATGTCAAGAGGGTAAGACTAGTACCTTGTATTTCACTTTGCTGCCTGCGTTGTTAATGACAAGTGTCTTCAATAATAATGTCCCAATTAAGCAACGATAATGACCCAGTAAAGCAATGGAAATGATAGTTGAAACCATCAAAGTCATTTTCTAGTGTTGACAGAGTCCAAAGTGACAAGATGTAAAACAAAACAAAACAAAAAGACTTCTGGCCTCAACCTCATTTTTATAATACTCTATGAAATACTCACTTAAAAGAAAACAGTCTGTAATTACATGAATAATTTAAAAAGTGATTAAACACTTCCTGTTCTAGCAGCTTTTGAATTTCCCAGTCTAGCCCCTCAGGGGCAGAAGCCCATTTTCTGAAACTCTTGGCGCATGCCTGAGCTGGAGAATCCCGCTGTGGTCAGCATCAGGCTAGGAGTTCAGGCCTTAGCCTCTCTTAGTCCCTGAAACAAGTGCTTCACTTGGCTAATCATATATGTAATTACAGCCTAGAGAGGAAACCAATATGAACCGGTCTTCTAAAATCATTGGGCCCCCAGATGCTACCTTCTTAACTTTTAGGCCACTAGCCCTGCAGCTTCTAATCAAGAAAAGAAAGGAGTCCCGGCAGTAGTAAAAGAGGCAGTGAAATGCCCACGCTTCAGAAGCAGTGAGAGGACAATCCTCGATTTTGTGGACCTCGATTTAATGGACTTCAGATTTAACAGACAAAATTGCTGGTCCATATATCATAAGTGAAAATTAACACCCTCTTAATTTAAAAATGCTTTTAACCAAGATTTGCTTATAATTAAATTAATAGGTTATTTTATTATTATTAATTCACTGTGATTGTTAACAAATTTTAGTGAACAGACCATATGTTGGAAAAAACACTAGTAATTTCACAAACGTAGATCAAGACTGTATAGCAAAACTGTAGTCTACATGTTTAAATCCTAGAGTCATTGCTCATTAACAATGTTCAGGGAATGATTAGCCCTTGATCACATCGCATCACCTGTGTGGTAATTGGTTCTGTCATCCGGAGACTTTCTGCGGCAGTTTTAATTCCTGCTGGCCCATGTTCCCACGTGGGCTATGCCACGCCCAGCTGTGTGCATTTGCTTACTCATGGTGACTGAAGAATGCATGCATTTACTAGACCTATTCAGTGTAAATTTAAAATTACAATGGGGCCTTGACTTACGAGTTTAATTCGATAGGAGACCGAGCTCGTTAAGGAGCTCGTTAACTCAAATTACTCTATCAACTCAATGCAAAAAATCGGCCGAGAGAAAGCTGGTATCTCGAAAAACTCGTTAGTCGGGACACTCGTAAGTCAAGGCCCCACTGTATAGTAATACATATAGAAAACTTTTCTGTGAAATTAAACCTTTCATACATACTAAATTTTAATTACACAAGCAGGTCTACATAAGTAAAAACAGGTAAACTAAGTAACTTGTCAATTTTTTAATACACGAATTCGGAAAACCTACTTTGTTATATAAGAGATTTTCTGCTTTAACAGACACCCCCTCACTTGAATTATTCCATTATACCGAGGTTTTACTGAGTTCACTTCACAGCAGGGAGGGGGAAGAGTTTGGAATAGAAAGGCAAAGTGTGACTTTACAAGGGAGGAGAGGATGGTCAAATTTTTGCTCCCTTAACAGTGTCATCTACATAAGAAACCTCTGAACCTGTAGAGAATTTTTTGAGTTTATTTGAGCCAAGCTGATGACAATTGCCAGAAAGCAAAATCTCCATGGATTGGGCAAATGCTCTGGAGAATGGCAGTTTTGCAGCTTATTTTATATATTAGAGTCAAAGGTGGAGATTTAAGGGGGGATTACATGAAATCCATTGGTGGTAGATTAAAGAGGTGGGAGAAAGCAAAGCGGGGAAATCTCGGAGATTAGATAAAGAATAAAACAGAAAGACAAATCCTTTTACGTTGGTGGGTACAGGATCGTTAACTAACATTTAGAGCACATACAGCTGGTATGTGGGGAGAACAAGATACCAATGAGGGGGCTACATGGTCTCTCCCTCTGGTGGGAGATTGTGCCCTGACGGGGCTGGAAAAAGGGGATTACTCTGACATTCCAAGGGTTTGTTATTGTAGCTGCAAAAGGACAATAGACAGACCCAGTTAAGGTAGAGACTGACCTTTGTCAAGGAAGATACTGGCCTAAGACATGACTAACCACCCTGACTTGCTTTTAGTTAGGAAGTTTTAATTTCAGACAACCCTATGTGGCTACTTTAGGCCTCTGAGTTTACAAGGCCTGCCATACAGGTCTCCCCTGAAGTTGTTAGATTTAGTATGTGGCCCCTTTCCATCCACACCAGATACCATTCCCCTTGGGGTGGTGAGGCATTGTGGCCAACATCCACTGTTTTGACCCTGGAAGGAATGGAGCCAGCCAGGAACTGGTTGTCTCCTTACTGTAACCACTGCAGCAGTGAGTGCCGAGATCCCAGTGGGGAAAGCTGCAGGAACAGAGGGGATGTGTTGGAGACAATGTCTTCGACGGCCAATCCTACAGCAGCTGCAGTTAATTTAGAGTGAAAGGCCTTTTAGTTTTAAAGATGTATTTTCTTCCTATGACTTGGGAAAGGGCACATGGGAATAGTTCCTAATTGAAATAGTGAAACTGGACTGAATATGCCCTTTGTTTTATGACTTTTTGATAGAAATTGCAGTGTGAATGATATGATGGCGATGCAGGCATTCCAGGGGTCCAGGGACCCAAGAGTCTGGGACCCACTGTGAGCTCTTGGCCTCATGTAGGAACAAATTCAAATTTGAGCCAGAATATAGTTCAAAGTGAAAGTTTCATAGTGAAGCAGTGAGAGAGAAGGCTACTCCATAGGCAGAGTAGCCCTGCCCTAGTGGGATTTACTTCCTTTATTGAGGATCATTTAATCTGAGGATAGAACATTCAATAAGGGAGAGGAATATTCAGGATGGAGACTTCTTGGAAGGTCCCCATGGTCCATATTGTGTTCTTATATTGGCTTTCTGTTCCCAATCATGGCAGCCAGGTGTATGATTTAGAATGCTAATGTGTTACAATGAGCATATAACGAAGCTAGGAATTACTGCAAAGTGAAATTAGTCTCCACATTGGATCGAGCTGGTTTCCTGGGGGTTCTCAGCCATAAATTCATTGGGGGTTGGTCTTACTATCTCCGTGATAATCCTTGTAGCCCTTATCAGTTACAGCCATTTCACCACATACCTATCTCAACAGTAGGTCTCATGTTTGCAAAATGAAATATGGTTAATTGGCTCCTTTGAGAATGTGAGCATAAGTATGGTTTGGTAAGTCTGGATTCACCAACATACAGTGGGCTTACAACTCTAGAGAGAGATTGGAGTATAAAAGTAGCCCTTAACTTAAAAAAAGGTACATTTAAAAATTAATCTAGGCAAATATCTTAAATCACCCATAAAATATATTTCCATCCCACCTCTCAGTAAGTACCCTAAATAAGTTTGTGCTTTTTTTGTGTTTTTTTCAAGAAAAAATATTAATTTTTATTAAAATGTTCTATTATTTTTTTTATTGTTTTATTGCTTAAAGTATTACAAAGGGTATTACATATGTGTCCTTTTTTTAAGTTTGTGTTTTGTTTTGTTTTGCTTTGCTTTGCTTTTCCCTTGAGCATTAGAACATATAGATGTTTCTTGGGTTGAACACCAGTAGATGGAGATTAGAGGTCATTAGACAACGACAACAAAAGCAAAACATACACACACACACACACACACTCACACTCACACACACACACACACTCACACACACACTCTCACACACACACACACACACACTCACACACACTCTCACACACATACACTCACACACACACTCACACACACACACTCACACACACACTCACACACTCACACACATTCACACACACACACTCACACACACTCTCACACACACACACACTCACACACACACTCTCACACACACACACACTCACACACACACTCACACACACACACACACACACTCTCTCACACACACTCACACACACACACTCACACACACACTCACACACACTCTCACACACACACTCACACACACACACTCACACACACTCACACACACACTCACACACACACACTCACACACACACACACACACACACTCACACACACATTGAGGAGAGAAGGTCAGGCTTTGAGAAATGCCCAGAATTAAAACATCCTGAGGGAGCACTGATGTGTTTCCCATCTCCAGGTCACTCTGGTGAGTATCCTCACTGCTTGAAGTGGCAGACACAGCCTCTAACTCTCCGGACCCCCAACCCCCACACTTCCTCACTTTTGTTCTAGTACAACTACATGAATTTGAGTAAGTTTAATGCTTCCACAACGTGATTCTCCTGTGTCTCATGGGGAATTACAATCCATCAATTAACTGTCATCTCTTAAAGCAATTAGTTGTGATGCGATGGTATAGGACAGTGGAGATGGTAATGGCGGTGGTACAGCAATTACATCCTTGCAGTTT
The DNA here is from genome assembly GCF_963259705.1 of Myotis daubentonii. Classification (NCBI taxonomy): domain Eukaryota; kingdom Metazoa; phylum Chordata; class Mammalia; order Chiroptera; family Vespertilionidae; genus Myotis; species Myotis daubentonii. Next base: position 40,251,884 of record NC_081847.1, on the reverse strand, counting down.
AATGTGTTTGATCTTGATGACTGTGTGGTCTTTTCTATAGTGACTTGAAGCCTGAAGACTCTACCCCCTACTTGATGTTGGTTAGGCTACGGAAATGAGCTGGCTGGCTGAAGATCTGAATGAGAACGATCATTCCGTGGGTCTTACGTATTCTTTGAAACAGAATCTAAACTTGCATGTTAAAATGGCCCAATGCCAGTATTTAATGGAATCCATTATACATCAATAGTTTTTCAGGAAGATGACATTCCAGAAAATCAAACAAACATATATTCGAGGGAAAGAACTCTTTCTTCAAAGCTTACTTAATGGGTGAAGAAACCAGGAGCTTTCCCATGATGGAAGATAAATTCTGCTTTCAAGTTTTTAAAAACCTATCTTTTCTTGCAGATTTTTTACTGAAGAGAATGGTTTAAGGTTGTCAACTTGAACCTTTGATAGTGGTTTTTATTTATGTAAGTAGAAGGAATTGTGTATATGTGTATGAATAAATGTTATATTTTAAAGTTGACTTTTGGATAATAAAATATATCTTACTATGACATAAGTTCATTATTCTCAACTGAATTATGGGCAGGAGAAGATTCTTTTCAGCTAATTCTCCAACACACACACCCCTCCCAAATTGAGAAACATGGCTACCTCACCACACCTTAGGAAACCAGGGTTTTTCAGCTCGGATTGAAAATTGGTTGCTGAAGGCAGCGCACACTTAAGTACAAAGGAATGCACTTTGTGACTGCCTTCCTGACTAATTTCCTTTTCAATATTCATTATATTTTCTAAGTTAAATATTGGGGGCGTGTAGGGACTGGTACACAGTGCTGTTGGCTCAGACCTCCATAAAAATGCCTGTATTATGAGTTCAAAGGAACATGGCTGTGATCTGCAGCCAGGAGGAATCTGAATGCACGAATTAGAATTATATGTCCAGTGCTCTTGTGAAAGTGTGCTTAAATGTCGGTACATGCATTCATTACAGGTGGAGCCTTGATCGTTCTGAGTAAAACCAAATTCTAACCTGTAGAAATGCAGACGTACTGACAGCCAGGAAAGCAGAATGCTCTTCGACTAAAGGAATAATGGAAGACCTTAGTCATCCTAAAGGGTGAACTGCTTGAAGCCTTTTGATCATCCTCACTAGTGTGTAACTCGAAACATTTACTCAGGAAAGATGCTCAAAGCCTTTCAATGTGGAATGTAAAATTATCCCTGTCATCTATGAAATAGTTAAAGGTCTGAACAAATGAGGTGAAGTGATATATTTATAAATCCATCGAAGTGCTGTCACCCTTGAAATGATACATAACTGTGCAGTAGGAGACTTCACTCAGAGACCATGTGGGTTCCTCTTACCCATCAGTCATCATGCTGGATTGTAATAAATATGAGGTTTGTGAATAAACCCATCAAACTGAGCTAACAGCCTGGGAGGTATCCATTAGAATAATGTATTCTAAAGTCCAAAATGGAAGAATACTATTGGATTTTATTTTGGTTTAACTTACTCATTTTTTTAACATGGAAGTACAGTTGGACATAATACAGATAGGACCTGCTCATGGGGTCTTCGGGCTCACTTTGAAATGAATGGTCTTGGGATCTCCTGAGTATAAGAATAAGCAGGTTTGAAACTGATTGTTTTTGTCAGTAAACAAATACAATATGCAGACAGCTCCCTGAATTTTCTGTTAATTTTCCTTGGGTGCAAATCAATGGCAAAAGTAATCTATTATGATTTATTTTACATTTGAAAATAGTAGCATTATGAAATTAACACAAACATACTTCTAAAATTCTTTGATATTTCTTCACTTTGAAAATCCTTAACTCTCTTATGACCAGCAAATTATTATAGCATCCTTACCAATATCAAAAAGGGTATCCAATTCCCCAATAATTGAAAGTCCCCTCACTAATATAATAATCATATTTCTCTTCCATTCACCTCTTATTTCTTGATTAGAAATATTTTTAAAATATATTTTATTGATTTTTTACAGAGAGGAAGGGAGAGGGAAAGAGAGTTAGAAACATCGATGAGAGAGAAACATCGATCAGCTGCCTCTTGCACACCCCCTACTGGGGATGTGCCCGCAACCAAGGTACATGCCCTTGACTGGACTCGAACCTGGGACCTTTCAGTCTGCAGGCCGACGCTCTATCCACTGAGCCAAACCAGTTAGGGCTTGATTAGAAATATTAAGGATGCAATAAAAATTTAAATTATATTTAATTGCTCTGTTATTAAGTAGGTACTTATGTGTTTGAAACTGTATTAGAAATATGTGTCCTGTGTGGTTTGGCTCAATGGATAGAGCGTCGGCCTGCAGACTGAAGGGTCCCAGGTTTGATTCCGGTCAAGGGTACATGCCCCAGTTGTGCGCTGATCCCCAGTAAGGGGCAGGAGGCAGCCAATCAATGATTCTCATCATTAATGTTTCTATCTCTCCCAATCCTTTCCCCTCTGAAATCAATAAAAATGTATTTTAAAAAACTGTTTCTAGAAATACGGAAAAATGCAATTTATCCTAGGCACCCAAGGTTGGTTTAGTACTTTGCAATGTGTTGATAATGGTGAGCCTTTCATGAGCATGTAGCTTCACAAAAATCCATAAATTATATAATTTAAATATTTGAATATTTACTTTAATAAAATAGTAAATATTTTAGACTGTTAGTCTAAAGTTCACCCCAATAATTTTTCAAACAGGAGTCATTCATTGTTTTGCAACAAATATTTATTGAATGCCCCCTACTGGCCAGGCACTGTTCTAGATGTCGGGGCTACAGCAGTGAGAAGAGGGGAGTGGGGTGCATGTGGCCAAGACTAAAGAAAGGGGGGAAAAAATCTCCATCTTCATGGAAACAAATCCAGTGATGAGGAACAAATAATAAAGTTAGAGGTGCCCATTGACAAGAAGAACAACAACAACAACAACAAACTCAGGGGTCTGGAGTTATGTGGGGTGAAAGGCTGTGGTTGCAATTTTAATCAGGTGATCATTGAAACTATAATCACTGTAGACTAGTCATTTAAGGAGGATAGTCATCTTAAATAAGAACTCGCTCACTATGCTACACAGCTGAAACCAATACAGAATAATAATGAAAGTAAACTGAAATTAAAAAATAAAATAATAAAAGTTTAAAAAAAGAATTTTGAAAATTGCAAAGCATCATTCTGGTGCATAAAAGAAGAAGGAGGAGGAGGAGGAGGAGGAGGACACTCTGACGATAACATTTAGGCTGTAATGGGGTGACCCACAGAGACAACCACCAGGACTCATCAAAATTTAGGAGCCTTTTATTAAACTAGCCAGCGACTACAGTTATAGCACCCTGCCGAAGCAGAGGCTGAACTGCAGCACAGACTACAGGAATTACAGCATTTTTATTTGCAAAAACCACAAAGTTACAAAACCTTAGTTCCTGACACAGTATAGTATCAGTACCTTCCTATCTATGTGTTTTAGGAACAGAGAGTACAGCATATTGAGAAGGGGCCCTGAGACCATATCTCAAGGCCTGGCCTGATGTCAGTACCTTCCTATCTATGTGTTTTAGGAACAGACAGCACAGCGCGCCTGTCTGGCCTAAGTGCCAGCTATGCAGCCCAGCACAAGGCAAAGATGGGAAGAAAGATAGGGAAGTGGCCGAAAGAGCTGGTATTTGGTGGGAGTGGCCCAGGCAGGAGTGAGCACAGGTGTACATACTTTGCAGGATGGGCTTGCCAGAATAGTCAAGACGTAAGCTGGACTGGCAGGTAATAAATAAGTCCTAATATTGTCTAAAGCAGTGGTTCTCAACCTTGGCTGCACATTAGAATCACCTGGGAATCTTTTTAAAATCCTGATTCCTGGGCCTTATCCTCCGGAAATTCTGTTTCTTTGTTATGGGGTGGGGCCACAACATTAGTAACAAAGAAACAGAAGTTCCGGAGGATGAGGCCCAGAAATCAGGATTTTAAAAAGATTCCCAGGTGGTTCTAATGTGCAGCCAAGGTTGAGAACCACTGGTCTAAAGCATTTTCCATGCAGCATATTCTTTCATATTTCCTTTTTATAAATCATTCCTGTATTTGATTATTAAGTTTTTCCTCCAGTTCTTTGAATTCTGAGCTGTGGTAACCTAATGGCTTTTAAGAATCCGTACCTCAACCCCCTGCTTGGTGTGCTTTTTTCCAGGGCACTGGATAGTCTTGTTTTGACCGACACTCCAGGACTGATAGGAGCTGCTCTTGGCATTTGGGAGCAAGGTGCTGTGTGTTCATAATCCAATATATTAACCAGCAGGACTCAAGCCTCTGTTTCACTTTTTCATGAGTGTGAATGAGCTCATGATGTTCATTTTCTCTGGGGAATTAATCAGACAGATTGAATTCTTCTGTTGTTAGCCTTGCTGCTGTTTTTGTTTTTTTGTTTTTTAACCTTTTGGTAAAGATGAGTCTTTCTCTCAGAGACCTATGAAAATGTTCTAAAGCTATGATCATTTCACACATCTGATTACTACTACAAAATGTTTCTAGTACCTATAAGATAGGCTTAGTCAAATTATTATTCATGTGTTGGATTCCTACTCCATAATGCCAGTCACCTAAATGAGTTTCTAACAGAACAGCAATGCTCACAATCTTATTACAGCTCTTCTTTCTCCACAAGCAGCAATCCAGATTAGAATAAAAAATGCTTTGGTAGGGAGAATAGTGAATAATAATAATACTTTATAACAGTTTTGTTGGTTTTTTTGCTAATCCTCACCTGATGACATTTTTCCATTGATTTTTAGAGAGTGGAAGGGAAGGAAGAAAGGGGAGAGAGAGAGAAAGAGAGAGAGAGAGAGAGAGAGAGAGAGAGAGAGAGAGAGAGACATTGATGTGAGAGAGACGCATCAATCTGCTCTGGGCAAGAGATCAAACCTGCAGCCAAGGTGTGCGCCCTTGACGGGGATTGAACCTGTAAACCCTTTGGTGCTCCATCCAATGCTCTAACCACTTAGCATCCCAGCCAAGGTGTAAACAATTTTAAAATAATATATCCTTCCCCGTCAGAGTGCCTCAGTTGGTTGAGCATTGTCCTGTGCACCAAAAGGTTGCCTGTTGGATTCCCAGGCAGGGCACATAACTGGTTGCAAGTTTGATCCTCCTGCCAGTCGGGGACGCACATGCTGGCACGTGCGGGAGGCAACCAATCAACATGTCTCTCTCACGTGGATGTTTCTCTCCCCCGCTCCCTTCTCTCTCCATCCTTCCCTCCCTTCCACTCTCTCTAAAAAACCAATTGGGAAAAAATGTCCTTGGGTGAGGATTAATAATACCAACAAAAAGAAGTCCTTCTTAAGTATTTAGCAAACTATGTCACTTTAAAAAACAAACAGCCCAGCTTATGGCTCAGTGTTTGAGTGTTGACCTATCAACCAGGAGGTCAAGGTTCAAGTCAGGGCACATGCCCGGTTGAGAGCTTGGGGCAGCCTTTGTAAATGAACATTTAAGGAAACTGCATGGTTATGGTCTAGAATTTTCCTCGAACAATGGTCCTTTCACCAGTGTGTGACTAAGGGAGATACCACCGCCTGCCTTAGCATTCTGTTATGGGGAAGAAGTAGGTTATAACATGTGGAAATGCTGTGTACTATATAATACTTCATCGTGGTAAGTGCTAATTTTATAAATGCATCATTTAAAGTTATTAGAAAATTTCCCTTGCAAAGCCCAGTCTTTAAATAAATAATAAATGAGAAAGTTTAGAGAGAGAGAGAAAATCACTGACTGCATCCTAATGGATACCTTTCCTCTTTAATGGGTGCATAATTGACATAACATTGTCTTAATTTCAGGTGGATAGCATTTCACGTGATGCGAGTTTCATGTTAATACCCATTTAATGTTCCCCGACCCGTGACGTGTTGGCCTTCAGCACAGAAAAAAAGGCTGCCTTCACTACGCAAAGTAATTGATAAAAATTCATTTTTATTTGGAAAGTGTGCAGGTAATAATCACTGAATACAGTTCTCAGCCAGAGTATTCAAACCCAGACACCACAAAAATCAGTGGATGCAATGATTTCTGAAGTCACTAGAACTTTGGTACAACAAAATAATGACCTAACAGGGTCTGTCAGGCACCACAGTCTACTCAGGAGCATATAGAAAAAATAACGCTACACTGAAAGTTTTAAGTTACATTCATAGCACTAGTCAAAACAGAGATGTGTGTAGGTGACGGACAAAAGCAACCAAACGTGCTTAGCCTAAAAATGAGGACACTCTCACTTAACGGTAGACCCTTGGGATACATGAAGCGCATCAGCGTTATGTCAGAACACTGTCTACTTTTGACACATTAAGCAGGGAAACTTAAATAATTTCTTAAATAATTTCAGAGAGAGTCGGTATCTTTTACAAGGCTCTGGAAACACAAGCCCTATTTGTAGAGGTTGTTGACTAAGTTGTAATATACTATCTGGAATATAATTGGACTCTGTGAAAGAAATGCAAGTAACATACAAAATGAAATAGAACTCTTTTTTTCAGTAACTTGAGATATATTAAACATTTTCATTCAAATACAATGACCTCAAGTTGACTACCCATTGGTAATTTCCAATATATCTACTAAAATTAGTTGTGTCTCCAGTTTTAAATTATGATTGTGATTTTTATTAGTTCTTAGTTTGTGATAATAGTGTCTGTTTATGAAATGGAATAAACCTTACAAGCCAACTTCTATATGTTCTCCATGGAGCCCGAAATGAACCCTGGGAGACACGCAGGGTTTATAAGTCCCACATGAGGAGAAACCACTAAGATACTTAATAACAGACATGTGTCCCCAGCTTGTTCTTTCTGGACAAGGCTTCCTCTCAATGAGCATTTGAAAAAAATAACCTGGAGAATAAAAGATTAAGGATAAGCATATGTTACTACATGTCAGTAGGGACACTATTTTGATGGGCCAACAGATATAAAGACAACAGCCACTGGTTAAATAAGGGACCCATTAGGTTAAGGACAGATATACCAGCTCCTACACAATTTCCTAAAGATCCTTAAAGACTAAGTCAGCTGAGGGATATTAGTCATGGCTTCCACAATTTGTGGGAAAGAAAAGAACCTGAAAACATTGAAATGACTCATTCCAAAGATGATTCGTTTGTATTTTTTTCTTTAAAAGATGACACCCTTTAAAAGAATCCCACTAGTTTGTCACTGTTTTTTTCTCCTCTCTATATATGATGATAGGAAACCTCCCTCTGCCCCTCTCCGCACCCCCCATCCCACACCCCTCACCATAGGTGAGGGGAGATTTCCTATCATCGTATATGTGATGCTACTCCAGTTTATGAGGTTCAGATAAATAAAATGTTCCCAAGTTTCCAAAAGTTTGATGTTAATAATGCAATATTTTTTAGCTTAAATATTTTTATTAGCTTAGTTCTAAAGATAGACTCCTCTACTTGTTAGATAAAAAGGATGAATAAATATTTCACACGTATCTACTTACAAAAACTCTTTCTCTTACTCTTTTTTTTTCCTACCTAAAAATCAACCTTTTAAGTATGGACTTCTCCATGTTCTGCCAGATCTAAGGACTCTACGTAGACAACTTTTTAATTCTTATCTCTCTCTATAGTGCTTGCTCAACAATGTCATCATGAGTGGGTCTTCACCCAAGCGTTCTAAGAAAATAAGTTTATAACATTCCCTATATACCTAGCAATAATTTTTATCAGTTCTACTCTGTGAGACAAGTATTTTCATGGATTTATAAAGCATTGAGACAACACGCATCTCAGATAATATTCTATATCGACTGTCCCTGGTAAGAGCTCAGCACTCTCCCCATAAATAAGTTTATATCATATTGCTCACAAAATCATCAAGGAAAAAAAACCATAGCTTTTGGTGAACTTTTAGACAATGTTTTCAAATATAGACAGCATCTTAGCATCCTTAAAAAAATGATAAAGCTTTCCCTAAAATACTTAAACATTCTAGATAACTCTTAAAGCTAGGTAGTAGAGGATGAAAGTAAACGTTTAAAATCACTTTGGTTAACATCAGCTCTCAGAATGTCCTCTTAAAGAGTTATTCAGTATCTTAGGAAACAGAAATTTCAATATCATTACTTTAAAGTTTGAGTTTTAAACTCCTAAATTCTTTATGGATGAGGATTTTCCTTCAAGTGGGTGAATGTGATACACAATGAGGAAAGCATGTGTCCCCCCCCCCTCCTTTTTATTCAGGTGAACAGAGATATGGGCAGCAAACAATCCTGTTTCATAGACACAAGTCTCCAGGTTATACACTCTACCTAGCTGTACACTCTCTCTATCACACATATTTACATAGTTCTCTAACTGCTGTGCTCACTCTATTGGTGAAAATATATACCTTTCATCAAATTTGTTGACTCAATTTACAGTTTTAAAATATTTGGCTATTATTACTTTTTAATATAGTCATGTCCTTCTCTAGGCTCAAGCTTCTGTCTCTTACAAGGGCCAATTAAAACTCTTGCCCAGTTCATCCAACCTGATTGGCAGAGGGTAACTGATACTAGAAGCATAAGAAAGACACCCCCTGATACAAAAAATGACCCATCTGGTTAAAAACAACAGGTAAAAGGTTTACTTTAGAAAATGCTGGCATTGAATTGTGTGCAGTGTGATAGCTGATACTATGGAAATGGTGGCAAAGTGGCTAGAGTGTGACTTGGAAAGAATTTTAAAACTCTTATGTAGAGACCTGCAAGCTCAACTCCCAGCACTTAATATTTTCTCCGCCAATTCCTGACCTGCCACCCTCATCATACCAAGACAAACATTGTGTTCTCTCAACTATTTTTGATACATTTCTCAAAGGAGTTTTCTCTTTTTACACGGAAAGGTAACCTTATACCTATTCAGTTAAGAGTCTCAAGGAATGCTCACTCCATGAGAAGTGAGCTAGGAGACCAGGAGACGGTGGTAATGGTCTCCGATCCCGATGATGTCCTTGAACCCTTTGCCAAAGACATCAGAGACCTTAAGCTGTGTTCATGTCCCTGTGAGGCCTTCCTGTAATGACATTACAGGAAGTGAGCTATAGGTTGGAGACAAATGTGGTCACAGCAGTACCCGAGGCACGGTGTTAAGCAATGTGAACATTGAAACAGAGCGGACACTCCAGAAGTGGTTTCTATACCAGAAAGGAATGTCATGTGCACTTCAAAGATTTTTCCAAAATACAATTTGGCTTACTAGAGCATTTGGGAGATAATTAGTTACAGGGCTCATCTTGGCTAAACATATATATTGTTGTGGGTTAAAGGGGCTATGCAATCTTTTAAAGTGGTCTATACACTACTTCAGGGCCCCAAATTCATTGGAGGTTGTAAAATAAATAATACAGACTAATTAATTGGGAAATAATAAGAGAAGGAATTTCTATTAACGTTGACATAGAATTTGGGGTCAGATGTCAAACTTGACAGAAAATATTTCTTAGATCAAGTTTTTATAAGTAGAATACCACTACAAAGTAATTTTCTTGTCTTAAGTTTTGTCGTACTTGAGATTATTACCCAATAATTGTTATTTTTACAGGCGTAGTTCTATAATTATGGGCATCATCACCCTCTGCTTCACACTGCAACTATCAAATGACAATCTTAAAATAGACCCTGAATAAATGCTTGTTAAATAGCTGACAATGACAGAAATTTGGCATAAGTAAGTCAATCATGTAACTGGGAAATCAAAAGAAACAAAAAGACATATCCAAAATAGAATACTTTCAGGATTTTTATAAAGGCTAAACATTCCCTATTATGGAAATGAAGGGGATATCACAATTTGGATCCAAATAAGACATTGACATAATGACCTCAAAAGTTCACCAAATTTTGCTAAAACAATAGCTACATTGTTTCTGCTCACTTTCTTCCAAAAGAAGCATCTTTCATGTTAGCCAATAGCTTTCTATCTTCAGGGCACAGGTACTGAGGTCATGAAGAACATCACGGAGAAAAATACCATTGGCGGGAATACCCGAGTGTGATCCGTCTCAGGAGCTGGCTTTGTGCTGCAGAAGTCAGAGGAACTGGGCAGCAGACACCCAGAACTCCACCAGGCGCTAGCCCATCAATGGTTCCAGATCACTTTGATTCAGGGCACATTTCTGGGTCTAGTCCACACTAAGAACACTATAAGTAGACATTCCCTCGGATCTGAGTTCCTAAAACGGATTTGATACCAGATAGATGTTGGTAGGCAGAGCTTAAGGCGGGGGGGGGGGGGGGGGGGGGGCTGCGTTTACGGTTTCCAGTGTCTGAAACTTAACAAAATAAGTATGCACCGAATTGGAAAAATGAAGTTTAACTGGCAAAATTTTATAGTAAGAGGAACCATTCTGAAGAAAAATCATATACTCACCGTAAAAAAAGAAAACGTAAAGTGTAATGCCTTTGTTATTGATAAAATTCACTGAAATATTTAAATAATGGTTTAATAGAAAGTGATAATGATAAGAATAATGGTAAGAATAGGCAAATGAAAAATATTTTTGAGATTGTCTTTAGAAAGAAAAGGCAGCTTCTTGTGAAAAAATAAAATAAAGTGATTAACCAGTTTTTGGTGAGATATGATACAGTTCCATTCCTGCCCAATCCCCAAATATAGGTCAACTATGGGCATTTTGCCTTAAGCAAAATGAAAACAAGTGCTAAATACATTGTAACATGGCATGAGTTATCAATTCTTATGTGATTAGTGACATGAAAATTCAGAGTGACCATAAAATGGATCCATGATTATTCTGAAATTGTTGACTTACAAAGTGACACACCTGTATTTTCACAATTGATTCAAAGCCAGAGTATGGGTTAGAGAGGGGGAAAATCGATTTAGAGTTTCCAGGATTTTGTAAATTGAAAAGAAGACCACAATAGTCACTTTCTGTTTCACATCACCAGCATATTTATCTAAAAGAAATTAAGGTGAAATCGTTTTTGTTGACTGCATTTTTAAAAAGAGATTTTTTTAAATAAACAGCAATCTTTAATTTGTGCTTGTGACTATTTATCACCATTTGCTAAGAAAAATGAAATGTGAAGCCAAACACTGAACCTATTTCTAAAATTTTGTTTGAAATGGAAACCTCTGGATCATCTCTTAATCCCAGCTGATAATGTCAACTTCTCATTGGCTTGAGTGAAAGTTGGCTAAGTGACTCTTCCAGACATCTGTAACAGATACGTTTAATTTCATTTGTCTAATGCCATGTTCCCATAGTTTCATTTTTCTCCCAGGGCATTTCTCTTGTACATTGTCATCCACAATCTTGTTCTTGTCTATCTGCCATTTATTAATAATATAAAAATGGCATTATTACACACACTCCTACATTTTAGCAGAAGTTTGACATTCATCCTCTCATAACCTCACCACTAATTAAGTCATTCTAATACAGCGTATTGGGTGTACAGAGTAATGTCATTGTTAATGATCCATTTAGAATTCTTTATTGTGTATCCATTTTTAACTATGTTTCCCCAATGCAAACCGAAAAGTAATAATCAGATTCTACATGTGAAGTAAACCCAATCTTTTTTAAAAAAAATCAACTTTCTATGTTCTCCCCCGGTAGCCCATCCCTTTCTCCACTGTGACAGGGTAATTTTTGTTCTCATTTACAACTCACTGTCATTTCATCTGTGTACTCCCTTACACACTTGTCTTCTTTATAAAAACAAAACAAAACAAACAAACAAAAAAAACCAGAAAACAAAAAAACTGGGCATCCATGATGGTGAGATCATGTTAGGAATCTTTGATCTTGTTTGAAGGGGCCTCAGAAACAACTGGCCAATTCTTTTGAATACTGCTGACTATTTTGGTTTCTTAAAATACATTTTCTGGCCCTAACCGGTTTGGCTCAGTGGATAGAGCATCGGCCTGTGGACTCAAGGGTCGCGGGTTTGATTCCAGTCAAGGGCATGTACCTGGGTTGCGGGCACAGCCCCAATGGGGAGTGTGCAGGAGCAGCTGATCGATGTTTCTCTCTCATCGATGTTTCTAACTCTCTATCCCTCTCCCTTCCTCTCTGTGAAAAATCAATAAAATATATTTAAAAAAAATACATTTTCTGGCAGAAAAAGAAAGATGTGCCTTTATGCATGGTCTACCCAGCAGTTGTGTGGCCTGTCGCTGTTTGGGGAAGTAATCTTTGGGTGGGATGTGGGTGATGAGTTCCTGTGCGAGGTCTAGCAGGAGCATTTCTTCTCTGCCGGTTTCTCCCCATCGAGCTTCCCAGAGTTTCCACCATTGACAGAGTCGGGGGCGTGTGTCTTCTCGACACACTGTTCCATTCGCTTCATTATTAAGTCCAGAAGAGTTTCCACAGCTCTCTCCACGTCTTGGCCAGTCGCCGCACTTGTTTCAAAATATGGTATGCTAGCATGGAAGAGATGAGAAATATTTCCGAGAGGAAGAAATCAGAAACGAGGCAACAAGATGTACAAGTGAGTCACACATATGAAAATATGGCTGAGACGGCACAATATTCAGGGTTTTGCTGGCTGAGTTGGAAAGCATCCCTGTTCTTACTCAGGGAGTAACAACTGGTGAGCTGCTCATCAGTGTGAATATAACCAGTAGTATGGGCGAGAAAGCGGATACAAGGAGGTGCTCAGGAACTTGACGTTAAGGCACTATAACTATTTAAAGTTTAAGAGGGTAAAAAATGGTAAACTAGTGATCAATGTTACTTCCCTTCTAATCAATTATCTATAAATCTGATTTAGAAATTACACTGCCACTGAGTAGGATAGTCCTGTGACTACAGTCTCCACTTACTCGGAATCAAAAGTTACAAGAACACCTGTACCGTTCTAATGTTCTCAAGGACAATCCAAAAAGAACGGCAGGTGTGATGAAACTGCTTTCAATTAAAAAAAATCATGGCAACGTCTGATTTGGAAGTCAAGTTATAACTGCAGGGGGTGTCTTAACATGTTTCATTTGCCATTTAAGTTCATTGAGAATAAAGGCTGCACTATTATGTCCACACAGGTATCACCTTCAGAGGTTTGCAGCTACCCATCGAGAGGCACTAGTATTGGATCGTGTTGAAGAACATGCGTTCTGACCTCAGACTGCCTCGGTTCAAGTCAGCTCTGCTGCTTACCAGCTTAGCGATGTGGCCTCCCCTCAGTTATTAATCTCTCTATGCCTAATTTTCATATATAAAGTGGGATAACTCTAGGCCTGCTCCATATGGTTATGAGGGGTTAAATAAATTAAAATCTGGGAACAGTTGCTAGTACCTAATAAGTATGCAGTAAATGTTCGCTGCTATTATTAAGGAGTAATTGATTTAACCTATCACATACATTCCTCTGGAAGATCCTTGTAATTCCTAGTAAGGACCTTGTGTCCCTGCCCCATTACTTAGCAGCAGTGTGCAAGGTTGGATGACACTGCCGGGTTACTGACTTACCTGTATTTGTCAGCCAGGTCCCGGGCTTGCCGCTCATTGACTTCCCTTTGGTCTGGTAAGTCTGCCTTGTTGCCAATTAATACTATATCTGGATTTTCACAATAAGCATTTGCTTGCAGTTGGCCTTAGAAAGAAAGCAGATGGAACCGGCAAGCTAGTTACAAACAAGCAATGTCAAATGACTGCTCATATGAGATTCCTAATCTAATTGTTTATCTCCAGCTTTTTATATTATATTAGCCAAGTAACATGGGCGCACTGCCTCCCAAGCTGCATGTTGTGAAGATCAGTCATCATTTGCATGAAGCCTTGTATGAACACCTACCAGTGCTCTTCTCCATCTGAAGACGTGCCCTCCAAGAGGGACATACTGTTTCATACCACTTGTTCCTCAAACATAAGTGGAGAAAACAGAACATGATTTTAAAGTACACAAATTTGCTCTTTCCTTTAAGAGCTTAGGTGATGATCTAAGAGAGCAGAACAGTTTTGAACCACCACAAAGTCATGTAAAAGCAACTGTAAGACAGGAAACTTGGTTTTTGTCCTCCCCCCCCCCCCAGGAAATGAGAGAGAGAGAGAGAGAGAGAGAGAGAGAGAGAGAGAGAGAAGAAAGTGGAAAGAAATGTGTCAACCTATGGTTTGGCAGTTAGAGGGATTACTCTAATGTTATCACAGGGCCTGCTGCATGCAATTGCCAAGGAAGAAGACAAAGGCTTACCCTATAACATCGACTATTTGCGTGTTAGAAATAAAAGTGTTTTAGACACAGCAACGAATTGTCTTAAATCCCAATAGTATCCTTCTGAAAAAATTTTAAAACAAAGAAGAGGCTCATCTACCTTGAAAAGAAATCATTCTCTGAAAGTATGTATTGAATAATCTTATCTCCTCATCTCTTCAGAATCTAATAACACCAAAGTTTGAATAAGGAAATATAACAATAAAAGGAAAGAGAGACAGATCCTAGGATAATTACTCATTTAGAGAAGAAATATTTTTCCCCAAGGTAACAACTGATATTGAACTCACATTTAAAGCAGTTATATATATTATTCATTACAAATAATATATAATGACATATATATTAGATCTAGCAAATAAAATATTATCTTTAGTGCCACATCAAGTAAAAATAAAAATAATATACTATTCTTCTATGCTGACATATATTAATCTGGCTTAGTGACTGATTAGGTGACTTTTAACTTCATAAGAGATGAAAATTGTGTAGTTTTTCTATACAAGGCTTCCTCACAGTGACTGTTTTGTTTTTTTTGGAAGAAAAACAAGTGAAATTTCAATGTGAGCTGCTTGACTGGCACACGGTCCCTCCTCTTCACGTGGCTGGTCCTCTGCAGCAGCTTCTCTCCCGGCCACCCTGTAGTTAACTAACCCATTACCTAACCCAAGTGCATGGGAACACGTTTTAGGCGCCCGTGTACCCTCTCCGGAAAAGCGGCTGCTTTCTCTATGTCCTTTCTAGGTTAGATGTGATCGATGTGGAAGCTCGCATTTTTCGAAGACAGGGAAACTTTTTTCTGTTGAGGGCCATTTGGTTATTTATCACATCATTCGTGGGCCACACAGAATGATCAGCTTTAAACTTAGCCTGCTATATTTGCTCAAACATTTCATTAACTCACCCCTGATGCCATGGCAGGCCCAGACCAAATGATTTTGAGAGCCTTATACAGCCTGGCCCGGTGGGCTGG
Source organism: Myotis daubentonii (assembly GCF_963259705.1). Taxonomy (NCBI): domain Eukaryota; kingdom Metazoa; phylum Chordata; class Mammalia; order Chiroptera; family Vespertilionidae; genus Myotis; species Myotis daubentonii. Next base: position 40,236,693 of record NC_081847.1, on the reverse strand, counting down.
ATGTGCCCCACCCTTGTTCTAGGAAGTCCTTTAGATGGCTGGAGAGTGGAATTAATGGCCTTACAACTGCAAAACTGAAGACCTTACATATGGTGGATCTGAAGCCACATCGGCTTCCTCTAAGAGTGTCAAAGTAAAATACAATTCCAGGCCACCTTGGAGGATGCACATCAAGGCCACCACTTTGAAGGTGGCACCGGAAAGTCTAAACTCATGACTTCCCAAGGTTATTCTTTCATCTTGTGAGGCAAACAAGCAAATACGTAGAGCTCTTGGGTCCCGGAGTGACCAACACAGGTTACATGGTCCCACTTACTCATCCAGTTTCTGACATTTAAGAAGCTCTGTTGACTGGTGAGGTCAAACACTAATAAGAAACCCATGGCATCTCTGAAAAATGCAGTGGTGAGGCTCCGGAATCTGCCAAGAAAGCACAGTGGGTAGTTCTGAAAGTTAGTCCACGAACATTTAGGGGTGGCAATACCAACAACACTGTTTCCTTCTCAACCATGAAATCTCTATGGTATCCACTATGGGTTACCCTACAGAATGGGAGGTGACCCTGAAAGACTGCTGAGGGGCAGAGGAGGATGTCTGCTGGTAGGTTCTTTGGAAGACCACATCCTGGCTTTATGTTCCACAGCACTTACGCACAAGGAATTTGTAACATTTAATCGCACACATGCTTACACAGCCCCTTGGACTCGTTGGCTCATGGGCCTCCTGTGATCCACAAATAAAACTGAGAACACTTTAGAATATTGGGACTTTAACTTATACTTTTCAGTCATTCTTGTCTGTGCCCAGAAACTTTGGCTTGAAAATGAGTGCTTATGATTACATGTGGAAAACCACAGCTTGTTAGCATCTGGACCCAGAGTTCTTTTGTAGGGAAAAGCAATGTTGGTGAGAAAACTCTTGTGAACACTCTTTGGAGTTAGAGAGTGGCATCTCTGTCTCATGAGGAAGAGGGAAGACAGTGAAGAAAGGAGGATGAGGAAAATGATTAAGGGAACCGAGGGAAGGTCAGACTCAGGTGTTAGGGAGAAAAGGGAGCACTCATATCTATTAGAGGATTTTGAAGAATACACTCTGTCGTGGGCAGTGTAAAGACTGTCTCTCCTCTGCTCTGACCCCCTCCGCCACAACATCCTCAGTGAAGTGGACCATGTGCTGAGGCCCACTTTAATGTCAGGAATAGGTGAAACCAGAGTCCACATATACAGAACAGAGAAGGTGCATTTGGCAATACATTTTTAGAAAGGCACATAACTTTGAAATTAAGAAGAATATCGCTTCCTATCCTAAATGTCCTCAATTTTGGTCCCCTATTTTAGCTTATTTGTAGATTCTATGGTTTCCTCAAGTTCTATTCTTGACCTTGTCTTACTCTACACACATTCACTGGGTAATCTCATCCACTTCCTGGCTCAATTATCACCAATGTGTTGAACCCCACATTTATAGATCTAGAATTTGCCTGCCTTCATACTGTGTGACCAATTATTTGCTGGATATTTCCACTTGGAGGAACCTAGCATACTTACACCTTCCCTTGTCTAAAACCAAACTGGCCTTTCTTCCTGATTTCCTTTCCTGTCATTGTTATCACCATCCTTCTGGTTGCTATACCCTCTTTCTCCTTCATCTACTGTATTCAATCAACAAATATCTCCTGTCCTTCATCTTTATGTCCATCCACCTTGCCACTACTCTAATTTAAAACCCATCATCTTTCACCTGGATAACTTCAACAGCCTTCTCAATAGACTTCCTGTCTCTAGTTTTTTGGGGGACCCGTCCCTTCCCTGGTTTCTTCCTCTGATTATATAAATCACCTGATAAAAACACTTTCATGATGATGCATTACTTTTAAGATAATGACTGAACTGTTTAATAAGCTGTCAAGGCTCACTAGCCAGATTCATCTCTGGACTACCCACAGGCATGCTGATCTTCTTTTAGTTCTTAGAAAGTTCACTCTCTCCCCTGGGCTTTCACACACGCTGTTCTTTCTGTGGGTAACCTCTCCTTAATGCTTCCTTCACCTCCTTCCCCTTTAGCCTGAAAAAGACTCACTCATACATTGTGTATGAGTATATAGATATATAGATATAGATGTAGATGTAGATGTAGATATAGATATCAGGGAAAATATCACCTCCCCATGCAGTCTTCTCAACAACCACATCAGGATTATGAGCTCCTTCTGGTACACCTGCCGACTACCCTTTGTGTCCTATCACTGCCCTAAGGCTATATTACAATAGTTTGTTATTGGTCCAAATTCTACCCTAGACGGCAAGCTTCATGAGCAAAGGAGCTGTGTTTCGAACTTGCTGTGCATTATGTTTCATGGCCCTGAATACAGTATTTACTCATTAAATGTATGTCAAATTAAGAGGGGGGGGGGAATAAAGAGACTAGCAAAATATAAAATTAGTAAAGATTTAAATGACTTCAATAAGGAACAAGACTTTTAATATTGAAGCATGGAGAAGAGATATTTCAACGACTATTAATTTCCAAATTAGGATATTTTTGGTAAGACATAATCATGATGATTATGAAATACCAAAAATTGTATGTAATTTTTTTCTTGTGGCTTTGTTCCTACTAGTCACTGAAAACTCACAGAGATTATAGTATTTTTATTGAATGGATCCCTCTATTTGGGAACTAGCTGTACTCATAAAATTGTCTGCTACTCAGCCACAATAGTGTGGTTAAATCAACCACAACAGCCTGCTCTCTTTTCTCTCCATGAGTGTGTGTGTGTGTGTGTGTGTGTGTGTGTGTGTGTGTGTTATTTGAGGATAAGACTCTGCCTTATTCCCCTCTCACTGTTCACATGACAAAGTCACTTAAAAACATGCTTATTGTGTGGATCTGATTGGGGCAAATACTTTTGCATCCATAGCAATGTGGATAGGATATTCTTAGTGTGGACCTGGCTTATCCCCTGGGCCATTCTTCCCCAGTACCCTTGTTATCCTCCATTTTTTCCAGGACTTATTCCAGAGGGAAGGTAATTCATTTTCTGCTTTACCCACCAACTTCATTCTGTCTGCAGGGTGGAAAAATCGAGGAACCCATTAAAAAAAATCACAGATGCCAGGGTCACATTATCACTGGCTCTCCCTCACTGGGAATGAAGGCTATGCCCTGTATCCTTTGGGCTTACACATGGGGTATTATTTTTTTCCTCCTTTCCATAATATCACTTTTATCAATAACCATTATTGTATATGGGTTATGCTGCCAGGTGTCCTGGAACAGGGTTGAGGTGTGAGGACTTTTTATCTTGTTGTTTAGCTATACCTATATTTACAGAATGAAAAATCCCCAAGGGATGAATACCCCATTGTTCCCAAGACTGCCCCCAGTCTTCCCCATTTCCCTCATGGAGCAGCTGTCTTAAGGGGACAGATGAGAGAAGCCTGCCATCATGCTAGGCTGACAAATCATGTGCGAAGACATATGGGAACCACATTTTCTCATATTACTTCTTCAAATAGGAATCAAATTGGTCTACAAAACATACATCTTTGTGACAACCAAACTGACATATGAGCAGAGAGTCTTGTGAGGAATGACTCCAGCAGCACCAGCAGTGTTGAAGGATGTGTGTGAATGGAATTCACAGTCACAAAAGCTAACTGAGAGGGCCCAGCACCTCTCCTGGCGTTTACACTCACTGAAGGCGAGAACATTTGGATGCATTTCAAACACTGCAGTGTTTACAAGCATAAACATTCTAAGACATGGGATGTGGAATGTGGAGGTATGTGCCTTCTAAATAGCTTATCCTGACAACCTATTGCCAATTTTTATTTACTCTAATATTGAAGCGCTTCACTAGCTTGGGGTCTTTAGCACGTGTGAAATCTTGTATCTCAAAGAAATATACTGCCATCAGGTAAGCAAGCAACATTCTTATCTACTGAGTAGCTCTTGTCTTGGACATTGTACCAGAGATGACACTGAACAAGCAAGCATAGTCTCTGCCCTTATAAATCTGACAATTCTGTTGGGGTGACAAGGCTACAAGTGAATCAAAGAACAGCAAATAGAGACCAAACATAAAAAATAAAAAGATTGGCTTCATTAGGAGGTAAATACTTAATTAACTTAAGGGAGGGTAGAGTAGGTGTTGTAGGAATCTAAAAGGAAGAGGCAGCTGCTTTCAGCTGGGGGTTCAGAAAGGCCCTAGAGGAGATGGATACGAGGGAGGCCTGGTGAAAGGAGAAGAGGATCAGGGAAGGTTGAAAGGCAATCTGGCTGGAGGGCAATGCTGTGTCCAAGATCTTGGAGAATAAAGCTGGTCAGATGGCACAGATCAGAGAGGCTCTGCGGAAGAATGTAAAGAGATGAGAGAGATCTAAACACCCTTTCCTTCACGTCCCTCTTGGAGTAGCCCTTGTAACAGTGCAAATGCCCCCCCCTTAATTCAATTAAATTCTGGAGAAAATGTTCTTCCCTATTATGAAGTACAATGGCAACGTATAACAAGAAACTTCATAGAGATTTTTGAAAATCTAATTTTTGAAATCTGAACCAAACTCACAATGCTGGTTATGGTTAATTAACTATACACAATTTCTTTTTATTTCTCAATACAAATGCCTATTTTTAAACTAGGGAAAGAGTTGCATATAATGTGGTTAAGTTTTTTCTTATATAACTGAAACCAATACAAAATAATATTGACATGTAAATTATAACTTAAAAATAAATAAATAAGTAATAAAATCAGTTCTTCTGCGCTATTTGTAGCTAGAAACAAAGTAATTTACTGTTACCGCTCTTGTCCTGCAGTGTCCCAAAGCTGAAGGTGCACCTTAAACGCTTTCCCTGATGATCCATTTGGCCCTTGTGTATTATAAACCTGAAAGATATGATTTTCATCAGTTTATATACTGCTTTGGATTTTTGTCAACATTCAAATTCTCTGGGTTCACTCAACATGTTTTTTTTCTCAATTACTATAATCAAAGTTCATAGTGCAGGATAAATATTTGCTCTGTGTTTTTTTTTCCCCCAGAAGTATCACATATACTCTCACTTTTAAATGTCAAGTACAAGTATGATTTTCAACACAGTTTAGGCATACTGCAAACTTAAATTAGACACCTTCTGTCATTTCCTCATGGAGGCAGCAAGCAGTTGATTTAGGACCCAAGTTCTAGGTTCAAAAATCAGCTCTTCACTTAACCTTTCTGAGTCTAATTTTCTTACCTGAAAATTGAGACCCATAATTTCTCCCTATTTTACAGTCACTGCAAATTTAAATGAAATACCAAATGTAAAGGCATTCTTAAAACAGTGAAATGATTTACAAATACCTGAAAATATTTTACTGTGCATTGGACTTTCAGAACGACTTAGCCATGGCATTTGCTCAGAATTTCTCAATAAGTTTACACAGGATATTTCAAGTCTTCCTTTATTAGCCATTTCTTTCAAGGCAATTTTTAAATTCTTTAAATTATGGTCTTTTGACTTCTTATTAAGCAAAGCATAACAATTTTAATATTTCATCAGCTCCCTTAAGTACAGCTTAGTGAAATGTTTCAAAGGGAAAACTACAAGGGCACCTACCTAGCTCAGTGGGGGCACTCAGGAGGGGAGAAGGCACAGGAAAACCCTGTAGGGGTTGGAAGCAAATTTGCTAAGACTACACTCCAGTGTATGGACTTCTGATAAGGCACAGGGCATTATAAGAAACCATGATTTACCTTCTCAACCATCATTTCCTTTGTGTGGGATTTTTTCTCTCAATTCTTGAGGAATGAATAGATCTGTGACATCAACTGGGAGCTGCAGCCATCTTGGCAATCGAGAATACCTTGGGTGGCAGTAAATCTGGCAAGGCTTATGTGCCTATGCTACACGTCTCACATGTCACAATATCTTTATTCCTGTCATTAGCGTCTAGCATAGGAGAAGGAAGTGGTGGCAATTCTCACTTAAACTCCCTTATCTCGGAAAATAGCATGGATTGGTCTCACATTCTGTTCATAATCAGCTAGTGATTGATGGCTGAGTCTACACATAAATAAAAATGCAGCAAGAACTTACAAAACTCATGTTCCAGCTATTTGCCAATCACTCTTTTGACGTCTTTAAGAGTAGAAAAATGAACACTTGTTCTTTTTGAGGGACTTAACTCAGAGTAAGAGTTAATGTTTTCCTATCCTGAATAATTCAAGTTTTGAAAGAGTCCTTAAGAATTTGTAGAAAACACACTATATAAACTCATACATTATTTATTTTAGTTGCTCTGTATACTTTTGGAGATAAGTGATAGTGTCACTCAACGTCTTTCTGTGCAAAATGTTATTTATAGTGGAGAAAGTAAAAAAGTACTATAAATTAAAGTGACAGGTTATAAATTGCATGTGATAAAAGACAAATGTCTCACATGCAATAAACATAGCTTCTTAATTCTTAGCTCATCTGGGAGGATCAGCAATAAGCTTAACAGTATGGGTAAGAACTCACCACACGTTTTTCCCGGAAGTCTATTCCTACTGTTGTGATGAACTTGGGATTGAATTTATTGTCTGTGTATCGGTAAAGAAATGTCGTCTTCCCCACCCCCGAATCTCCAAGGGCCAGCAGTTTGATCAGATAATCATAGTCCCCATCGGTCATAGTGATGGTCTTGTTGGGCCTGTGTAGAAGAGGAATAATATTTTGTTAGGTTTCAAAGTTTAAAATTTTGAGTGCCTTCATTCTGCCACATTCTCACTCAACTTGTTCTGAGCAGCTTCAGGAGTAAAAGCACATCTATTTTTTCAGTCAGTACAAATCTTTTTACATCAGGTCAGTTAATAGGACAAAAGCTACATGATATAGTCAGGACAAAAGCTACATGATATCTATAATAGACATTGCCACAGCAATAGTAGAACTAAAGAGTCATCACTTCTTGTTTTAAAGCCCTTTGGGGTCAGGCACATGGTGCTGGGCAGAGGGGGGAGTTACAAAGGGAACGGAAAGCCCACCCACGATGATGCAGGTATGCCAGAGAGAGGCTGACATTGTATTTGGGTAGTGGAAGAGGAAAGCCTAGAGGGCTATTTTGCATCTAATCATACAGAATGAGCTTTCTATCATGTGCAAACAAAATATTCCTTTTTAATTTTAAAATTTTAACAACTGGTATGACAACCTTTAAAAACACTAATTTGAAGTCATTTTAAAAGCAATGTTTAAAAATCTTCTGTTTTGGAATACTAAAGACTCTGTTCTCCAGTGGTAAATCTGTTATATTTGGCAAGTCTGCTCTAAATGTTTTCCAGGCATTAAAAAAGGGGGGGAAGAGATATTAAGAGGCATAATTGTGGTAATTCTGCTAATATGTAATATTTCTCCTGACTAAAGGAACAATTTCAGTTGCCATTTCTTCCAGTGCCCTAACTTCTGCCTCAATCTTTTTTTTTCTGCTGTTACAGTGATTATGAGTGAAGATGAGCTAAGGGCCAATGCCAAGTGCACCTACTCTGGTAACATCAAGACTACCTCCACACACACTTGAAGGATAACTCCACCTACTGAATACTTAGCGAAGTTTCCAATCTTGAATTTGGCAAAATGACTGGTGGGTTATAGATGTGGTTTTGTCATATCCTTGTATAGAGAAAGGCCTGTAAAGATTTTATTGGAATGGGAAGGTTTCTTTCCTCACTCTGCGAGAAGGAATGTTCTCCCCACCTCTATACTAGTATATCCAGAAATCACTGTACTCTTCAGGAGTTCTGAAGTGATTAAAATTAATTTCAATAACAGGTGTACCACAGATATATCTAAAATTGTTAGATTATTCTAAAAATTTTTTACATGAGAGGAAATGATACACATGTTCATCAATTTAAATGAAACAATTTTTTTTTACATTGTCACTTTAGTTAGTGGTCAAAACTAAAAGATTTTATGTCTTGGGATAAATAATAATAAAGATGATAATTAGGTACTTAGCAAATCAGTACCATTACATCATTTGGAAGATTTGCAATTTGTTTAAATTAGAATTTTCTAAAATTTGGACCATACTGTTGCTAAATCCTACTCAATTTCTCATGGGTTTATGGTTCTTTCATTAATGAGTGGTTCCTGAGGACAGGTGCTTCAAGGGCTGACAATGCATAATTTTGCACTAAAGCTTTTCTTCCCCATTATATGCTTTCTTCACTGAGTTAGGACTCCCAGGGTGGTTACTGACCATGAATGTTTACTTTTTCTTTTCTTTTTTAAAATATATTTTATTGATTTTTTACAGAGAGGAAGGGAGAGGGATAGAGAGCCAGAAACATCGATGAGAGAGAAACATCAATCAGCCGCCTCCTGCACACTCCCCACCGGGGATGTGCCCGCAACCAAGGTACATGCCCTTGACGGGAATCGAACCTGGGACCCCTGAGTCCGCAGGCCGACGCTCTATCCACTGAGCCAAACCGGCCAGGGCTACTTTTTCTTTTTTAATATCTATACCAAGTACAGTCATTGCTCAGGAGGAGAGGCCATCAACCACCAGCCTTCCTTAATAAGAGGAAACAGATATCTCAACTACTGACATGGAATTCTTCTCGGAAAATGCCTGCACTGGTTGACAACTTGACAGCAACTAGTTCTGAGTTTGGGTGGTTCTAAATCTCTTACCAGGAATTTGTAGTTGAAGATATTGATGCCTCTAATCTTTGAGCAAAATGAGTTGCTAGAGAAGATTGCTGCTAAAGTCGCATGATTTTCCCTCATTTCAGGTCTATTACCACCATTACTCAACTTGTTCATGTAAAGTTCTTTCTAAGTCTGTCATTTCACTAGAAGAATTGGATGAAACTGTTAAAATTCTCATGGGAAAATAAAGAGATTAATATTTATTCAAACTAAGACATCAGTGACCAGAGCCTATTTTTTTTTCTTGGACACACACACTTGATAATCTGGGAAAGAAATTGAAGCCACTTGGCTGCCTAAATACAAACTCAGGTTGGAGGCTACTGTGGCTCCCTGGAAAGTGAAAACAATGCAGCCAAGAAGATAGATATATCAGCATACTTTAAAACTTGGTTTAAAGTTAAGTGTGTTTTTTGCAATGTTTTTGTGACAGTGTCAGGGAAGGCTAAGTCTTGAGCAAATCTAGTTAAATATCTTCATTATATAGTATCAGGTTCAAAGATGAAAATTCAAAAAATGTAAGTCATAATCTAGTTCCTGACAAGGCATACATACACTTAAAACTTAAATAAGGATGCAAGAAAAATGCAACATAACTTTACAAGACAGAACAGGATTAAGTGATAAACGAGTCAAATAGCTGTACTTTCAGTTCTAACAAAACATTAGTCCTCATGGTCTTCAGTGGTCTGAGAACCTTTTGTAGAGGAAGAGAACCTTATAGCATAGGGAGGGATTTAGTCCAAGAGGAGGAGACACAGGTCCATTGCAGGATGATTACCTCCCACGTGTAGAATGAAACTATCATTGTTTGCCAACTATGTGTATTCCTGATCTGAGCCAATTTGTCCTCTTGTTCACACATAAACCTGCCTGGGCAATACTGGGGTTGCCTCCCAGCCTGGCTTTAATCCAGAGTGAATAATCCTGGCTCACATGGATCAATTCGACGGTGGCCCACACTAGCTCTTTTCTGTAAGTAAAGGGTTGTGGGCACAACCCTTACCACAAATTCTCCACCTGAAATGAATGCAAAACTTGGCACTGTGGAAAACCTACATTTAGTGTCTCCAACAGACTACTTAAAGAAACTGACATGTTAAGCTAGGCGTCAGATAATTCGCCTCTAAGCCTCTTTCAAAAACAAATTTTATTTCTCAATCTTATATCTCTACACATACCTATATCTAACTATGCATAATTTTTATATTTAGTTTGGTTCCTCTTTTATTACCATGTGGTTTTCTGAGTCCTAAAATCATATGATCTCAGTATTCTATCCTTAGCACAGTACGTACAACACCACAAAGAAAAATAAAAGCCTTGGCAAGGTTTCCTCTTCTAAGAACTGGGCTAAAAATATGATCTGGGAGGGATCAGAAAGCTGACAAGTTCAGCAGTATTGTTTATTCCTGTTCCATGACTGATGTTCTTGTCCAGTTCTTGGTTCTATGGATCTACAAGGGAGGAAAAGCCAGAAGACTGCTGTGTTTCAGGAAGTGTGTCTGACTCTCCACCATTATCACTGTGTCACAAGCTATACCACACAAGCCAGGAGGTCCTTTAGATATAGAAACTGAAGTGTCATCCTTAGAGCCCTTCATGGAAAGGTGTGGGGCTGGCAGAGTAGGGAAACTATCCAAAACACCCAGGAGGCTCTGTTTCATAAAGATTCATAAAGACAGAAGGAAATGTAAGTAATCATGTGGACTAGCCTTCAGTTTATGGGTAAGTCATGTGACTTGTAGGGTGACAGTTTCTCATAGAAGGAAATCCAAGATTATTGGTCCCTATAATTTGAAGTGAAAATTGGGTTAGATAGGAAGAAACTAGAAACATTTTCATAAGTGGGAAGAAAATCTCCTCTGGGCATTAACAGGAACATGGTTTTCATTGTTAGACTAGCTAGAGGCTGCCCATAGTTTCTCTCCTTTTCTCTTCCCTGCTATGCTTCATTCTTGTTCCATATAAATTCCATTAGTTCAGGAATATCCTCTGTCCACTGCTGGTTCCACAAAGACCAGAACAGTGACTGGTGTATAGTAGGAGCTTAATACCTATGTATTGGGTGTACAAATATATTTAAGCCTCTCAGAGCTGTGCAAATGTCATGATTAATCAACTCATCCCAGAGCAGTTGGTGGAAGTGGTGTGTCACTCCAAGTTCAGGACTCATCTGTGAAGTGAATTTTTAGATTAAATGATTACTTGGTACTTTCCAGATCTGGCTTCCCAAGCTCACTTTTCAATTATAAATTGCACAAAAGTATAAAAAAAACCACACTTCTGAAATAGAATATTTATATTTTTAGAGGATCCCTTCCAAATAATCTGGGGAAAATGAAATATAGCGGGACCATCATTTATGAAAGTGAGATTTGTGCTGGCAGAGTTTATAAAGTTGTCAGTTGAATAGGTCAGTCCTCTGAGAACTGGACTCCTCCATGAAAGCATCCATTCACCCATCTCACACACACTCACCGGCACCTCTTATTTGGCACGGTTCTGAGGATACACTCTGCTTTCTCTAGTGGGAAACTTAACCAATGCTACCGATATGTATGGATGACCACTATCCAGACAGACTTACCCATGCAAGCTGATGCTCTTTGCTAGTTCTCCAAGTAACAATCTTACGAACACCATGGCAAGCTATGACCTTGTGACTGGAGCTTATTAAATTAATAAGCACCAACTTAACATTCTTAAGGCACATTGGAAAGCTTAAAATAATAGAAAAACAAAATATCAGTAGTGTTATTTTGTATTCAGTTTAGATGGTTTCAGTAAAATAAAGCTGACAAGCATAAAATGGACAGAAGTTTAATAGGTCCTCATTTTCTTTGCATGGTTTGTGTTGGGCTCCAGTAGGTACATTTTGAGGTCTGGGATTTTCATAGCAAGCGCTTCAATTGTCTGACTGATAGCCTGAGGGCAATTCTCACAGACTGACCGTCCAACACTGCTTCCCCAAACCACATTCATGTCCTGGAGGTTGGAGCTAAATTATGGATGGCTGAAGTCCTCTAGGGACCTGGAGGCTGTGCATCAGTAGAACAAAAGGCATTTTCTAGAGGGAAGGGGTACATTTTTTAAAAAATACATTTTTAGTGTAATCTATAGCATCTTGTTCTGCAAGGAAGGTTTATTGAAGATAATTTTTATTTTGATTCTTCTTAAAGTTTATTTAAGATTAATGGATCTGAGCCTATATGGAAGATTCAAACCAAATTGCAAAGATAAGTCAACATAAAGTCAATCAAACAACTTTTACTTTAGTTGACAATGGTCAATGTGTCTACTGAAGCAATCAACTGTATTTTAAAAAATAAAAGTGTCCATTTTGTTTCATTCTGTGACTAAAGGATCTATAAAAAAACAGAGATAAACCAATAATTTATTGAATTTCAGCTTACTCACCCTGGAAATAAAGGGTAAAGTTCTAAAATTATTCAGTTTTAAATAGATTTATCTCCATTGATATATGATTTTCACATATAAAACTCACTTCTAACCCAATAAATATATTTATTTCTCAAAAAAATTTTTTTTCGAAAGTAACAGTTTTTCTTTTGGCTTAATTTTGTGGTATCTTTTAAAACTACATGAACATTCTTTCTTTTTTTCCTTTACATTTTATTGCAAGAAATTCCAAAAATATACAAAACTTGAGGGAATAGTAGTGGGCCCCCATATACTGCTCACCCAGCTTGGCATTGCTAAAACCCAAATTTGCTCAAGGAGTACCCTTACTGAGATCCCTGCAGCTTGCCAATAATCTTTGTAATTAGGGTCAGGATAAGGCTGCTCCCTGATCGAAGACATTTTTACCAGAATTGAAAAAACTTTTAAATTATTCTGTTTATGAACATTGATCCATTCATGTATCTTTCTACTATTGGGTCATTACAGCTCAGCAGGAGCCAGCCAGGCAAAAAACTATTTTGTCCTCAGTTGTAGCACAATATCGACAGGTTTTCTAAATAGAATCTTGCTGAAAAGAACAGGAGAGCAATGACCTAGCATTATCCCTCGAAGCTCACCTATACCCCTGTAGAGAAAGCAAACCCCTCACTGATGTGTGCTTAAAAACATGTTAGCAGATATGCCCCAAATCTCAGGGTTAGTCAAAGTGATGCAGGCTTTTGGCTTCAGATGAGTAAATGGTCGGTTGAAACAAAATAAAGTAGTTGTTTCAGATTCAGAGAAACCCAATGTATGTCCAGGGTCACGCTAAGAGCACAGGCTTTGGAGCTCACATATGTTGTCACTGATCTGTCAGCTAACGTTGTTGGCACAGGGAAAAAATAGATGTTCGGTCTCTACAGCTCCCAAAAGACGTTTTTTAGCTTCTCTGAATCCTAGGCTGGGTGTGTGTGTAGCTCCACGGTGAAGGCACAGCCCCTTTGACAGGTCATTTGCACCATCGAGGTCAGAGGTGGTGAGAGACCCAGGTAACTTCCAGGCATCCTCCTGGATCTCAGTCGGACCTTGTGGACTTTTTGCTCTCCCCCATTCTGCCGGGGTCCAACCCCAGCAGGTCCAGGGGTTCCCAAAGGCGTAGACGGAGTCGGCGAAGAAGGAAGGACACGGAGACAGTGTTCAGTTGATCAGCAGCCTAGCCAGGATCTCTAGCCAGGATCTCCAGCCAAGTTCTGGTCTGGATCTCCAGAGAGGTTCTGCTTAGGATCTCCAGCCAGGTTCTGTAGCCATGTTCCCTCGCTAGGTTCTCCAGCCAGGTTCTGTCTGAGATCTCCAGCCAGGTTCGGTCACCAGGTTCTAGTCAGGTTCTCTTGCCGTATTTCTGTAGTCAGGCTCAGTCCAGGATCTTTTGCCATGCTCTCTCCAGCAAAGTTCTTCTGTCTCTAGAGAATGTTCTGTGTAGGTTCTGTCTTCTTAATTCTGTGTTCTGAGTTCTGTGTTCTGAGTTCTGTCTCCTCCTAAGTTCTGTGTCTTGCTGTCTTGTTACATCTGTATTTATACCAGTTGATTCAATCCTATCAATCTCTATTACAAAGGTTAGGGCGTTTCTTATCTCCATTCCAGGGAGTAAAGATTATGTAGCTTAAGCATGATTGTTTGTAGTTAAAGTGATTAACTACCCACCTGACACTTAGTTAAGGAGTTTCATCCCCTCCCTTACTTCAGGGAAAAATCCCTACCTGGGGAAACAACCTTTCTCAGAGACCTTGGTTAAAACACATAGTGCCAAGAAGGTGAGCAAACATATTAAGAACAGTATGCCATATATGCCAGGTCCCTTGAAACAGCAAGCATGGACCGGCTCCCGGCACCATTCCATATCCATCTTTCTTTCCTGACCTTGACTTCAGGTACAACATGAAACAGAAAAGCACCAAACTTACATAAACTGCCGAGCCAGCTCTCACAATTGCAAAAAATTCTGTCTGATTTATACAAGTGTTGGAAAACGTAGGTTTATATTTGTTCATACAGAAAATGTTATATAATTTATAAATAATACAAGAATAAACTCTGTGGTTCACATACAACTGTAAACCTACTTTTGCCTACCCCTGTACATCTCATTTTCTATATCACTTATAGTGATTCTGTGTTGTTGTTCTTTTGTTCTTTTTTTAAGTTAAAACCTTTATAGATATCAAATGCTAGAAAGTTGAGAATCCCACTTCAGGCATATGCCTTTATTGTTTAATATCTATAAAATTAAATAATAGACATGGTATAGCTAAGATAGAGCCATGGAAAGGAAAACTATTTCATAGCAGATCTCCTGTATAACTTAATTCAACTCACAAATCCCAGTTTTGAAAGAGCCACACAATAGCCACATTGAGGACTGCTTAGCTATCCTGATATCCAGCTAGAGGGTCTTACAATGAACTGGCCTGTGGCTTCTGGCTTCAGACTGAAGTGTTTGTTTCATGTTCCATTGCAGTATTACCACACCCACTGCAAGATGGTTTGAAGCAATTAACACTAACTTTCTCAACTCTGAGGCAGGGTCTGGCATCTGCCTCCAAAATCTCCACAGGAAGCCCTGTGGGTGCTGACACATCCCTGTAACCAATGAGCAAGTGAGTCAAAGAGCTTTCACTGAAATGTACACATCAGTCTTCAGCTCACAGCAATGATTTGAAGGGGGAGGGGAGGTTGGCTTCTAGCCCAACTTACAGTGCATTAAGCCAATGGGGGAATAATTTTTTTATGGATTGGAATAAGAATGTCTTTAGATGGTACTCTTAATTTTAAAACGTCATGACATTTAGAAACAATAATTAGAAACTTCATAGATGCTTTTCTACTCTGCTGCAATATAGGATTTTATGATTGCTTCTTCAGAGAGGTAAGAATTACACTCAGGCAATAGAATGTACCAATTAATGGAATTTTCATATAAGTATAATAAATTTTACCAAAGAAAAATATCTGTGACTATGAAGGGGAAAATGCCACACACAACACAAGTGCACTTAAAAATAACAAAACATCAAATGTTTAGAATGGGATATCTGAGACAACTCAAATAATAACAGAATGATACCTAAGAATAGTTGTATTGCTTTATTATATATCAGTTACTGTTCTAAGCACTAAGTACTAAGGACTAACACATTTAATCTTTAGAATAACCCAGCAACAAATAGGTTTAACTCATTATCAAAATCTAGCTGTTGTTGGCCAGAAATTATAAGCTGTTCCTAAAATTCATATGTAAATGTAAGGGACACAGAATAACCAAAATAATCTTGCCCAAAGAAGAACAAAGTTTGAGGACTTATACTTTCCAACTTCAAAACTTACTACGAATACAGTAATCAATACAATGTGGCACAGACTAATGACACCCACATAGATCAATGGAATAAAATTGAGAGTCTAGAAATAAATTCTTGCATTGATAGTCAATTATGGCCCAAGCAGCAAGACAATGCAATGGGTAAGAATAGTCTTTTCAACAAATGCTTCTGAGGCAACTGGATAGCCACATTCAAAAGAATGAATTTAGACTGCTGTCTTACTACAAATATAAAAATTAATGAAAAATTGATTATAGACCTAAGTGTAAGAGCTAAAGCTATGAAACTCTTAGAAAAAAATAGTAAATATTCATAAACTTAGATTGTGCAATGGTTTCTTAAATATAATACCCAACAACCCGGTGACAAAAGAAAAAAGTATAGAAATACATTTCATCACAATGAAACACTTACTGTGCTTAAAAAGACATATCAAACAAGTGAAAATATACCCCCCGACTAGGCAAAACTATTTGTGAATCATATAGGGAACTTGAATCCAGATTACATAAGAATTCTTACAACTCAAAAATAAGAAGATAAATAATCAAACTAATAAGTGGACAAAGGATTTAAATCTATTTCTGCAAAGATGATATACAAATTCCCAATTCGCATGTGAAAAGATTCTATGACAGTATTAGCCATTGGAATAGTACCAATCAAAGCCACAATGAAATACCACTTCACACCCCCTGGGATGGCTATAATAAAAATATGAACAAAGCAGGTGCTGGGAAAGATGTGCAGAAATGGAGTTCTCCTATGTCACTGGTAGGAATGTAAAACGGTGCAGCCATTTCTGAAAACAGTTTGGCACTCTCTCAAAAAATTAAACATAGAGTGACCATTAGACCCAGCAATTCCACTTCTTGGCTTATATCCAAAGGAAATGAAAACATATGTCCATGCAAAAACTTGTACACAAATACTCATAATAGCCCCCAAGTGGAAATAACCCACATGTTTACCAATGGATAAAGAGATAAATAAAATATAGCATAGTCATACAATAGCATATCGCTTAGCCATAAAAAGAGAATGTTGTACGGATACATGTTACAACATGAATGAACTTCGGAAACATTATGCTTAAGTGAAAGAAGCCAGAAGCAACAGGTTATGTATTTTATAATTCTATTTCTATGAAATATCCAGAATAGGCAAACTCAGAGAGATGGAATGCAGGGGATGTGGAGAGGAGCAATGGGAGTGACTATTAATGGGTATGAGGAGTATTTTTTGTTGTTTGTTTTGTTTTTAAGGATAATGAAAATGTTCTGGTTTCAGATAGCAATGTTGGCATATTTTTGCAAATATACTAAAAACCACTGAGCTATATACTTGGAAAGGGTGGATTTTATGGTATGTGAATTAAACCTCAGTAAAGCTATTATTTTTAAAGCTCAACAGTGTAAGAATACTGTATTTTATTTTATTTTTTTTCTGTATTTTATTTTTAAAGTAATTGATTTGTCTTAGCTAGATGTTAATTCATACTTGTTTACAATGAAGCCACTTACTAATGATGCCCTGTGTAGTCAAACAATAATACCCAATATAGTCTATGACCTAATTAAATAAAATAATTTATTATTGTAAAAATATTTATCATTTAACAGGGTTCTGAGAGCCCATGTGCTGAGCAAATGTGCTCACAATGAGGACTGAGTAACTGAAACTCACTGAGAAACAGCAGGGCAGACCAGTTACCAGGACCCTGTGAAATACCAATGGAATGAAACTTGATGGCATATGTTATCCCGTGGGACCCAACCCTGGCTGGTCATCAATATCCCTGGTGGGGATTTACAAATACGAATTCCAGGGCCTCTCCAGAATAGCCTACAGACTCTCTACACCCATGTCCTGGAACTTGGAGTTTAAATTTCCTGCTAAGTTACAACAGAAGAGCAGCCAGCTTTGCGAACTACATTCTTCATCATCATTCTTCACCTCTAGGCAGGTCCTCCAGAAGGCTGAGCTGTGTAACCCCCTCCAGCAACTCAACTCATTCTAGTGTAGAAAACCCACTGGAGTTAGTTTATCTGACCTGATCCTGTTACGGTTTAGAGCAATTTCTTTTTGCTGACTGCCATCAGCAAAGTTTGGCACACGGTGCATGGTCCCTTCTGAAGCTGAAACCCATTATTACAATGCAATTAATACGCTTTCCCAGCTACATGTGACTTTTGTGCCCTCACATATCCTAAATTTTGTTTCCCTGACAATTGGTAGCTCCCAAGATGGTATTGTACTCACTCTAAATACATGCACGGATGATGTTGCATAAATGTTCGAATTAAGTAAATTAAGCTTCAAGAATGTTCTGAAAGATTTAGTATTTGACCTGGAAAGCTTTTCTGCTTGTCCTTATAAGGGGGCTGCATGACTTACTTTTCATAAGGGAGTCATACTTTTCTTTAATGCTCTTTTAGCCAAAACTCCAGCTAGGGAGCAAGAGAAAGAAATATAAAATACTTAAAATTCTGCAAAGCCTTATATTGAAAGAATCTCTGATACAAATTATATCTCTTCAAGGCTGGAAAACCTTGCGATGTAATAAAGCGGATTAGGAAGTCTCTTACAGAGAGGCCAATGTCTTCTTGAGATCATCAGTAAAAACAGAAAAGGGGTTTCCAACTCAGTGGTTCTCAAACTTGGAGGCTTTTTATGCTAAGTGAAATAAGCCAGTAAGAGAAAGACGAATACCATATGATTTCACTTACATGTAGAATCTAATGAACAAAATAAATAAACAAACAAGATAGAAGCAGACTTGTAGAAAGAGAGAACAGATGGTCAGCTGTCAGAAGGGAAGGATTTGGGGGGCTGGGTGAAAAAGGTGAAGAGATTAAGCCAAAACGGAAACAAAACATAGACACAGACAACAGTATGATGATTACCAAAGAAAAAGTGGGGTGGGGGAAGGAGAACAGGGTATAAGGGGGATAAATGTTGATGGGAAGAAGACTTGACTTGGGGTGGCAAACATACAATACGATATACAGATGATGTATTATAGAATTGTACACCTGAAACCTATATAATTTTCTTAACCAATGTCACCCCAATAAATTCAATAAAAATTAAATAAAAACTCCCTGATGCCCAGGCCACACCCCAAACCAAGTAGATCTGAATTCTAATGGTGAGACCAAAGCATTAGTATCTTTTGATGCTCTCCAGATGATTCCAACACACAACCAAGTTTGAGAACCATGGCCCTTCCTCTTACCCCAGAGAGTCCTCACTGCCAATGACTGATTCCTAATTTATACTCTGCCTAACTGAAGTGGAGAGTGTACCACATTCATGAAGGCATATCTTCTCCTAAGACAGCAGCGCGTTGGCAAGATGGGTCCTTTTTGACCATAGTCACCCGCTTCAGTGGGCCACCAGCACAAGGCACAGGACAGTTCCTTTTCAGTCAACCCATCTCGTTGCTCTGTTGAGTTATGTGACATGTCCAAGGACGTTAAGTGTATATGTATAAACAGACGCATCTACTCTTAAACAATGTCTCCATGTAGAAAAAAAGATAAGGTTTTAACTTAAAGAGACGCTCATTTACAAGATGCTTTGCCAAGTTTTCAGACGTTGGTCTAATCATCTTGCAAACTGGCTTATGTTCCAGCTGGCTGCTGCTTTGAGGAAGTCATGACAACTTCTACTGCTTTGCTTCGCTTCATTATCTGAGAGAGGACATACTAATCCAAGATCTGCCCACGAAGTCTGCCTCTCAGAGATAGAAGGAAGCCAAGTCAGATAGCATCTATGGGTTCATAGGCACATATCTATGAAAATAAGATGTGCCATATTATTATAATTTTCTCACTTAAACATAAGGTAACTCCAAGAATAAGGAAGATAAGAAATCCATTACCTCTTTAAAAAAAAAAAGAATGTTAGCTGGTCATTGTTTTAGCTGATATTTTACAAGAAGCTTAGCAAATGCTGGAAAAGGGAGATTATATCTACAAAGAATGGAGTTAGTCCAAAGGAAGTGCTTATTTGTCTCACAGGGGATCTTTACATTATGTAGATGCTTAAGTTAACAGAAATTTCTAAATTGGAATTTTATTTCTGCAATATGTATGATATGAGGCTGAATGGAAAACAAGGAAGACTATTACACATGGTTCTTAATCCTTATGTGGGAGAGAAAATAAACAAATATTAAGTCTCTTTATCTGACCAGTTATTTAAAATGAGGTCTACACCAGGAAATCTAGGGCTTTAAGTCTAAAGGGTGTTTAGAGGAGAAGGAAAAACTCATAAAGGATGAGCAAGTGGAAGCAGAAGTAATTAGGAAGGCTTCATGGAGGAGGTGAGATGAGAGCTGGAACTTGATAGGGAAAGAAGAAAAGAGGGATTGGGTTGAGCAGAGCACTCACTGGTCCTGCAGGTGGAATGTGTACCCAGTGTCACTGGCTATAGGAAACTTGGCTTAGAAGCACAAGACACATTCTGGGGGCTTGGCTGCTGAGGTTGGATCTACAGGATCAAAGGTTGACAGTGGTGTACTGGTAAGAGGTAGCTATTGGAGTCCATTGCCCTGAGTTACTTTTAGCCATTTACCCAACATGTGGCCATGGGCAAATTACTTAACCCTTGAATCTTATGGTCTTTATCTGTAGTTATAAGTATGTAAAACCTCTGGCTCAATGCATTCCATCGCCATGAATTCCCCCTCCACTCTTGACTTGCCAAGAAATAAGGAACCATAAAGAACCAAAACATTTTGACTAATGATACAATGTAATAAAACCACAAAATAATTAATCCATTAACAAAATACTTTATAGCCTATGATGAAGGCAACAAATTCCTCAGGAAAAAATGGTGGTGGAGAAATCCCAAGGAAAAGGTATGGCTGAGTTTTTAAAAGCTGGTTTTACCTCTACTTAACGCAGCACTAGATTATTTCACTTTTATCCCTCCTGGAGCCCTGATAAAAACGAAAATATGTCAACGATGACTAATTACAGCTTTAATGAGTCTATTGTTTACTTCCTGGCAGTACCCTAATAAGTTGACCATGTCTTAAACTCACCTGGCATTTTCCAATATAAAACATTTATAATTTTGTCTTTGACAACTTTCACCCCCAGCTGTTCTGGTGAGAAAAGAAAAGTCATCATTAGCACAAAGACACTTACAGTATGCCCACCTTTCCCTGCTGTTTGGTACATTTTAACGTCTCATCAGACGGAGCAGCAGGCAGCTTCCCAGTGCCTGGCATGGAGCCTGCTAAGGTCTGATCATGAAGAGAATCCTGGCAGGGCACCGTGGCTCTACCGTGTTCTGTAACTTTAGAACTTGCACACATTTTCAGGTTAATCATAATTTTGGGCTGAGAAAAGCCATGAGAAATACTCAAAAGTGTGCATGGTTTACTGAAATTATACTCAAATAAGGTTGCTACCCAGACTTACACAGCACTGAGAAAGGGACTTTTGTTGGAAACATACTCTATTGACTGTTCCAACCCACAGTGATTGTGCTCACTGAAAAAAAGAATCATGATTTCAGCAAAGAAATAAATGCCAAGAGTTGGAGTTTTCATAAGCTAAGACTTGGTATGAGTCAGTTCTTATGAAATTAGCTTTGCCTGTACTTTCCAGAGTCCCTCTACACTGAGTTGCTGTAAGAACTTGGATTGGCTTGCATTGTATCTCATCTCTGCAAGGTTGCCTCCCTGAAGTCCATTCCTGCCCAAGGAAAAACATTACCTTTCCCATTAATGATCTACATATTACTTTTTGGTATTTTTTAACAAAAGGACAGATATCATAATTTACTACATTAAGTCAAAATACTGAGAGTAAATGTTAACATGTTAGAGGGAAAAGAATCACAATAAAGCATCTGTCACAAAAAATACATTTGCTTATCTGGCACTACCCAATTTATGAAGGTCTATGTCCTCCAGAAATTCTTGGGAATCAATCTATTTCTTCAACATCAAAGAATGCCCTTCCTATATCACTGTCATCAGCTTTTAAACAGAAAAATCCACCTATCTTTCTTTTACTGTCTTGTCTCCTAAGGTTCCAGTGAGCTTAACTGCAAGTGAGCAGTTCCTTCTGGCTAAACTCAAAGCTTTCCTGCTGAAATCTGAGCCCAGGTTGGTAGGTACTCTTATTACAATGAGAAGCAAAATTATGAAAGCTAAATGCTTGCATATTAAATTTCAGGAGTATAAGTCCTAGTTACACAAATAAAGAAAGAAGTTTCACATTTGTTGTGTCTATATATTTCTGTTAAATACATTAAGGTAAATATTCCATTGACTATTGGGGAGTTTATGTTTGAGAATAAAGTTGGCTCTGCCCTTCTCTAATAATATCAGTAACTGATCTTCTAGTTCATATTTATACAATGACTAACACAGGCTAATATTAAGTCCATTTTATTTTCCCCAATTAAGCAGAGGGTGGGGCTATGATATTATATACCTGAAACTCTCCCAACTTCTAGAAGAGCTAACTTTCCCGAGGATCTAAAACAGAAACTAGTCTTATTTTTTTATTGATTTCAGAGAGGAAGGGAGAGGGAGAGAGAGATAGAAACATCAATGATGACAGAGAATCATTGATCGGCTGCCTCTTGCATGCCCCCCACTAGGGATTGAGCTTGCAACCCGGGCATGTGCCCTGGACTGGAATAGAACCTGAGACCCTTCAGTCTGCAGGCTGATGCTCTATCTGCTGAGCCTAACCATTTAGGGCCAGAAACTAGTCTTATAAATTCAACTACAGGTAAGGTGTCCTTGTTGAATAATCAAATTATTTTACAAATGTCAGCAAGTAATATACTATATGTCATGGTGAGTAGGTTTACAATTTATTATACAATACACATAAGTAAAATAAAGTCTGAGGAATGAGTATAAGAATGCAAGCTTGAACATTTTTTTTTCTCCAGCATAACAGCATTGACTGGGTTACATCAGGTATTGATTGCAAAGGATCAGCAAGGCCATAATGAACACACAGGCACAGGCATGTATGTACACACGCACACACCATGCACACATGCATACAGGTACATCAAGCATGGAAAGGTCTTTAGGGAGTGGACTGTGCACCCATTCCCTAAAGCCAGTCTTCTATTTTACCTGATCTTATCAGAAAATAAGTCTGCTTGAATGCTTATGGAGTAAGACAGACATAGATACAATTTGCAATACAAACTTTGTAAAATATACACACTTGAATTTTTCTATGCCCATAATTCAAAGTAGGAAAGTGAGATTACCTTTTTTGTTGAGAATTTGGTGCAAGTTTTCTAATGGGCAAAAGCTACCCTAGCCCGGCCAGTGTGGCTCAGTGGTTGAGCATCAACCCATGAACTAGCAGGTCATGGTTTGATTCCTAGTCAGGGCACATGCCCAAGCTTCAGGCTAGATCCTCAGCAGGGGGCATGCAGGAGGCAGATGACCAATGATTCTCTCTCATCATGATGTTTCCATCTTTCCCTCTCACTTACTCTCTCTGAAATTAAATTTAAAAAATATTTAAAAAGGATCTAACTTCTAAAAAAAACACACCAAAAAACTACTCTAATTATAAAGAGGGGGTGGCATACTACAGAAATGATGCCTAGCTCCCTTTACCTGGGAGTAAGGTGGTACTAATTTCCTGGATGGGCAGAAGAAGACAGAGAAGGAAGTTCTTTGTATAAGTGAGTGGTACGTTAGGGCACCATCAGTGTTGTTAAACAGGCCCGGACAGACTGCCCAGGCGGAGGCCTCATGAAGTTGTGCATTCAATGTGGCACAGCATGCTTCAAAGGGAAGATCAAAAAGTTGCCTGGGGACTCTCCACTGTCAATGACCTCCAAGATTTCTGCTTTTGATAAAAGCTAGTACAGCAAACGCATTTACAGAACCTCTGCATGTAAAACACTAAACCCAGGAGAGAGGAGGAAATGAAAAAAAGAACATGGAAATACATGTGAGACACTTTAGAAACACTGAGAAGCAAAAATAAAGGGATATTGGTAGGAAATTAGAGAAAGAGTATGGACTATATCATCAAAATTAGGCTTCACGTTCTGCTCGTAGCACAACTCCATTTAGAAAGCAAGGATACTAATCTCCGCAGGTTCACTCATCTACTCACTCCCCCAATAAACATTTATCCCCATGTTCTATGCACTGGGCCCATAGAGCTTACTGTGGGATTAAATAAAATGGCATAAAAGGTCCCACTACCCCAACAACCGCAATAGCTAAAGCAACCGCATGCCCTGGTATGCTGACCACATGCCCAGTTTTCGCCTCCTGTTTTGTAAATGGCATCTCCTTCCACTCTCAGAAGGGTTCTAATTTGCACAAACTGTCTGGTCACTGCAGTTCGTAAGAGCCTCCTAACTTGTCCTCACGCCTACAGTTTTGCCTTTCCCCCATCCATTCACCACATCACAAGCAGTTCTCTTTGAAAACTGTAAACCAGACCACATCACTGTTCTGCCTAATCCTTTCCTGTGGCATCCCATCAAACTGAAAACAACACCCGAGTCCTTCCTCTGCCTTACAAAGTGCTGTGTTTCTTCCTGTTCATTATAACTTGCAGTACCACAGAATCTCATGCAGGGGACTCATTGGCTAAACCCTCCTTTCTATGATCCCATATGCAAGGCTCCTAATGGGGCAACACATTATTTTGTTTCCTTTTTTAAATTTATCTTTATTGCTGAACGTATTACAGATGTCCCCTTTGTTTGTTGTTTTTTTTCCCATTGATGCCTTTCAGCCCATAACTACCCCTCCCAGGCCTTCACCACTATTGTCTGTATCTATGGGTCATGCATATGTGCATATAAGTTCCCTTGTTCATGTTTATAAATGTATAAAAAATGGTGACTGTTTCAGGAAAATTCCAGAAAGCATCATCACCATAGGATGCTAATACCATTTACATTCTCTGTAAACGGAAGGATGATGTTTGCTACTGAGCCCTTGTTTTCACTTTGGACTTGATCCTTGGACAGAGGATAATTAATTAATTGCTCCATAAGATATAATACCCTGCAGGCAGATCTTCCTGTGGACAAATTTCAGTGAAGTTGAATACTCAGAACCTATATTCTAGAGAACTTTTGGAGGATTAGACAAATTTATAATTTACCTGCTTTATTTCTCAAACCCCACATATTTTAAAATAAAGTTATGATTGATCTTCCCCTATGTGATACAAAGACAAAATTCTAGAAAAAAACTCTTGTTTTTTTCCTATATCCCCCCCCGATAATTGTTCTCTAAAAGTGGCCTCTGTAGACAGTTTCTGGAGGTGTACATAAAGACTTTCTTGGATCCCAGCATCTGCTCAGCCATGATGACTGAAGTCCTTATGGGAGCCTCATGCAATAGACATTCCTTATGGGTCTAATGCAGTGGTCGGCAAACTGTGGCTCGCGAGCCACATGCGGCTCTTTGGCCCCTTGAGTGTGGCTCTTCCACAAAATACCACATGCGGGCGCACACGTACGGTGCGATTGAAACTTCATGGCCCATGCGCAGAAGTCGGTATTTTGTGGAAGAGCCACACTCAAGGGGCCAAAGAGCCGCATGTGGCTCACGAGCCACAGTTTGCCGACCACTGGTCTAGTGAAAAGAAGTAGCTTTAACTATATTAAGGCAAAAAATAACCAAGAAGATAATATATTAACTAGCTCACTCATTAGTGTTGATTAGGTTAACTCATCAAACTCATTACCTCCCACAGTTACCTAAACCTATATCTTCCAAGGCAAGTTTTCATTAGTAAAGTACCTGGTTAAAAAAGACACAACATATTTTGTTAAATGGATTATGAAAAAGCAGCAAAGATTAGAACGAGGCATATTTGTATTAATGAGATTCCTTAATGGGAATATAGAGAAGAAACCTAGTAGAATAAGGTCAATGGGCAGATGGAGGGACACTGAGAAAAGAGGCGGGGGTGTCCACGGTCAAACCCCTATAACCCCTCCCTGGAAATTTTGTTCCTGGCTGGCCTTAAACACTTCATAACACAATCTAAATATCCATATTGTGGCTGGTCTCGGCTCACACTGGTCGAGCTTCAGATTCTAAAAGCTATTGTAAATAATTAAGTTGGGAAAACCACTCTGCCCTTTACCAGTGGCATTTAATTGAATATACTAGTATAATAATCTGCATGTTTGCTACTACACTAAGTCTAAAGATGTGTTGAAACAAGATGCAATAAAATGGTGAGGAGTAAAGAGAAATACCAAATTGTTCAGCTAGAACTTATAGAGACATATTTGTATTACTGGATTCCAGATGTAAAAGAAGCCACAAGCAAAAAGCTACCAAAAAATTCAAATGAAAGTGGTCTGAATAAATAGGATGAAATGAGATGAAAACATTAGAAGTCAGATAATAAAAGGCCTGGGCTGGATAAAGGGGAATTTTATAAACTCCTGACAAGAGCTATGTCTCATTCTGAGCATAGTATAAAGGCTAGTCCTTCAACTGAGATAAAGTGTACTAACAGTAATAGACATGACGAGAACCTACCGAATGGCCTACCAGGCATGACTGTGATACTTCAGAAAAAGACAAAATCAAGACACTTCAGACCAATTCAAAGAATCAAATAAGAACACAAAGAGAATTGCTCTAACCGGTTTGGCTCAGTGGATAGAACATCGGCCTGTGGACTGAAGGGTCCCAGATTCAATTCTGGTCAAGGACATGTACCTTGGTTGCGGGCACATCCCCAGTAGGGGGTGTGCAGGAGGCAGCTGATCAATGTTTCTAACTCTATCCCTCTCCCATCCTCTCTGTAAAAAATCAATAAAATATATTTTTTTAAAAAGAGAATTAATAAAACATTAAGAAGTTGACCTAATTTCCATTTTTTTCTTTTTTCAGAGTCTTTAGAGAAAACTATACTTATAATTTCTTTGCTGCTATCACAGCATTTTCCTTTTAATTCTGAGCCAACACTCAATTCCAAACCACTGGAATCATTCAAATTATGGTTTCCTGGATGTCTTTTTTTTTTTTTTTGAGTCCACACTTGCCATGGACTGCCAAGCATGAAGCTCTCTCTGAAACTCACAGGACCCTAGAGAATTCTTTCTCATCAACTTTTTGCTAACTGCTAGTGATATACTCACTTTGCCAAACTATCCAGAATATATTATATTCTCACTTTTATTTATTTTTAATTTTTTAAAAATATGTTTACTGTTTCAGAGACAAAGGGAGAGGGAGGGAGAGAGAGATAGAAATATCAATGATGAGAGAAGATCATGGATCGGCTGCCTCCTGCATGCCCCCTACTAAGGATCAAGCTTGAAACCCAGACACTTTCCCTGACTGGGAATCTAACCATGACTTCCTGGTTCATAGGTCAATGTTCAACCACTGAGCAACACCAACCAGATGGTATATCCTCACTTTTAAAAGAGAATGTCAAGACAGTTCAAGAAACATTTACTAACGATCAACTATATGCAAGAAATTTTCTAAGTCTTGTAAATGGAGACAGAGGAAAGAAGCTAAGCCATGAATTGAATTCAGTTTCTACTCTGAATCTGCCTCAAATTTACTGGAAGATATCAATATCAGGAAATGACCTTGAAACAGATACTCACACTGTGTTCTCTGCTGCAGAAACTGGAATGGTTTTGTGGTCTGTTTCTATATCATGCATTTCGTAAAACACATCCATAAAGGAAGAGGAAGACAATATTTGGCATGTGCAGAAATAAGATATGCACCCCTACTGTTCTAATTCAGTTCCTTCATTTAGTCACACATCAAGACATGGGTATGAGAGATACACATGATCTGAGCAAAAAGATAAGGTTCATTAGCAAAAGACACTGCTTGCTCTCCTGAATCACAACTCGTAATTGTGTTCATTCCATTTTTTTCATAAGCCCTTCATGCTTAGGTAATCCAAGACAGGTGAACAAAAACAAAATCCAGAACTATCTTGTAAGGGCTTTACAGAGATGAAAGAAACTTGAGCCCAAAGGAATTTTACCTGTTTGGTTTCTTTTGCTGGTTCTCTCTAGAAGGCATTTTGGCTGAAGAAGTCATCCACTGAGAAACAAAAACAGCTATTCCGAATCTTTTTCCAAATATAGGAGTTTTGGAATCTTGTTGAGAAAGGTGGTAATCTCAAAATTAGGCCAGATTAGGATGTGACCCTAGCAAGATATGGGGTCAGACATGGTTCGAAACCCAGCTCCTCTACTTACTAGCTACATAGCCTGAAAATTTTATTCAACCTCAGTCCCAGATCCCTCTTGTGTAAATAATGGCGTCCCACATATATGCAGAAAACCTGGCTTACCCCTCAGCCAACTCGAAGATACTGCACATGTGGAGATGGATCTGTTGGCAACAACTTCTTTGCAATCCTGTAATTTATTTTTAATTAGTATTGTAACTGCAAACACCCATTAATAACATTTCTCAGTTTGTGCATTACCTAAATAATGAGACCCTGGCCAGAAAGTTCAGTTGACTAGAGTGTTGGCCAATATTCCAAGGTTGTAGGTTTGATCTCCAGTCAAGGCACATAAAAAAATTAACCAATGATTGCATAAATAAGTGGAACAACAAATGGCTATTTTTCTCTTGCTCTTCAATCAATTTTTAAAACCACTTAATAATGACTGCAATAAATGACTCTGTTCTTAGTCAACCTGTATTTTTTGGAAATACTTACAAAGTGCTCAAGTCCTATGAAGAAAAGTAGCATAGAATATAATACTTGCTCTAAAGGGTTTATACTTTAAGAAACAATTTTGAGTGATTGCCAAAATATATTGTTAATCAAAACAGGTGTATGCATTTGTCAATGGGCATGGGACTATCCACTTAAAATGGGTGTGCTTTTTAGTGTGTAAATTGTTCCTCAGTTAAATCACTGAAAGATAATCACTGGGGGGGAAAATACTGCTATCCAGGTACAATTCCTAGACATTCTGATAAAATGGGTCTGGAGTGTGTGGCTTGGGGAGAGGAGTTTTAAAACCATCCCAGATGATTCTAAAATGAAAAACAAACAAACAAACAAACAAACACAAAAGCAGACAAATAAGATGCCAAACAGTAGGATAGTAATTTAGAGGTACCAGAGTTAGCAAATAATATTCAGGACAGTCAGTTAAATTTGAATTTCAGACACAACACCAATTAAATTTTTAGTATAAGACCCAAATATTGTGCATTCAGCTGGATGTCAAGTATTTCATTTGAAAACCCTAAATAGTATCCTAACTTTTGTGCAAAAATAAATGGGGGGGGGAGAAAGGAGAATAAGTGTATCTAATTGTTTATTTATGTAGGTATAAAAGAGATTTGGCAAATTTGCTTCTGGGGAGGGGAGCTAGATGGGAGGCAAGGAAAGGAAGGATACTGTTCACTGTATACTTTCATGCATTTTGAAATTTGGACCACAGAATGTACTACTTATTTTTAGAACAAATATAATTATAAAATTAAAAAATAAATAATTTCTAATAGGAGTTAAGAGTCACTATAGGGAGACAAAGCAGATATATATGGTACACTTAGAAAACAAAGCTGATAAGAATTTGCCCAAATACTTGATTCTAGTATACTCTGATTTTTCAGTGTAGTTAGATGTAAGTAGATATTAACCATTTGTTGAGTTGCTAGACTATAACTGGAATTACTAGTAACTTTAGCAACCTCCTGTTGTGTTGCTATTATGTTAAGCCAGCAATTTTCAACCGGTATGCTGCAAGAATTTTTAAAACCTGCAATACCTGACTATTTAGGCAGGGGCACTGACCTCTTTTCCCTTAGATTGTCAACTTAAAAAAATGACAGCCAACACAATAATAGCTGTCTGCTGTGAATGAACCAAAAATATACCTATTTTTTAGTCAGATCACTGAAATACATACTTTTTTGGTGTGCCGTAGAATCTTAGTAATTAGTTTATGTGTGCCATGAGATGAAAAAGGTTGAAATCACTATAATCACTGTGCTCAGCACTTTACATACATTAATTAATTTAATTCTCACAAAAATATTTGGGGGTTTTGCAAATGAAAAGACTGATACACAGAAAGGTTAGTTAACTTGCCCAGGACCACACAGCCAATGATTGGCAGGCTCAGGGTTCGAATCCAGAGCTGTCAGAATCCACAGCCTGTTGCTTTTAAACACAAGACACCACCACAGTCTTTCAGACACGCATTCTTAATGTCAGGAGATTTGGTTTGGGGCATGGAAGTCAATGCAACGATAGAGAACAGTGAGTAAGCACTTTTCTACACTAGCATCCGTCAGCAAGCAATGAAACGCGGCACACTTGTAAGTACTTCCTTGGTTTTTAAGTAAATATACAGACACTCTTCACTTTCTGCAGTGCTTCCGCTCCAGGTCAGTTCATAAATGCCACTTACACAAGTGTAAACATATTTAGAACAAACTGGGAGTCTTCTTTCTAAATAAACTAGTGCATTCCTTCATAGAAGGGAAGATATTTTGTAATACGACTGACCTCTGTTTGGTTGCTTCTGGACGGTGTACAAAGTGACATAACCTAGGAGTCTGCTCATTGCCCTTTAGAGTTGGGGGTCTTCATACAATACATGCGTGATGGTCTATGTGTGGAGAGGACTCTGCTAAATTACAAAGGACTTAAGTAGTTAAGTTTCTGGCTTGAGTCTGCATTCAGTTAATTTCTTATTTTAAAAGTATGAGTAAATATTTGTCAGGGAGAAGCAGAATGTCTGAACCTATCAAACCAGTCCTATTTTCCCAGCTTACCAGAGGCAGGACTATGTTAGAGGGCTGTTTCGTTTTCTGTTGTGAATGGTTTTGAAAAGATTTCTCCAAAATCTACTGTGGCCTGCACATTCTATACATCCCCAGGGACCTTCCTTCTTCATGTTGCAGGGGCTCAGGGGTGGGGGTAAGGGGACTCTCTGTTGGACATGACTATTGAAAGCTAATACTTCAACAACCTTTAAAGCAAATAATTTAAGAAACAGTTGACCAAAAGCTCTCATCCTATTGAGCAGCGAGCTCTGCCTCCCTGAACAGGTATCAAGGTCTCTGTCAGCAGGTATCAGGGCCGCTGTCAGGTCGGGATCGGAGAGGTGGGAAGGCAGGCACCTTCCTCTCCAGCCCAAGGCCAGCTACAGGAGGGCGTGCTGCGGGCAGCGCTGCCTTGTTCGTATCTGTGCTTTCTCCCATCGTACACCAACCCCTCTGAGTAACTACTATTCCAAATTCATTCTTTTACAAAATAAACTCAGGAGGCATTGAAAACGGTGACCTGAGACGCTGTCGGCCAGACCATGGCTCCTTTTGTCTGTAGCGCCATCTTTGTTTAGCAGTGTTTGTGCTGTCGTCCGAATATTCTGTTTGTTTTCTTCTTTTTCCCTTATAAAAGGGAGCATTTTCTTTGAAAGAACAAAATTAAAGAATCTGCATAAAATGCTTTATCTACACCATCAAGGATATGTCTCAAAAGCTATGAGTAATTGAGGATTTTATGTTAATTTTACCTCCCTCCAGTTCCCTACTGCTTATCACCCCAAACTATACCATAAAATTTATTGTTTATATTTTTGTATATATTCGATTTGATATTTTCCTGAATGTATTACAGTATCCTCATAAGGTACTGCCAGTAATCTGCATAAAACTTATATTATTTCCAATAAATCAAATTGCATCTCCATTTAATTGTATTTGTTATATCTAACTGAATCAAGTTTTTTTTTCTCTTCCTAATTTTAAAATTACAAAAATTGAATCATTTATATCCTTTATAAACTATAATGGTTAAAAATTTTTTCCCTCAGTTTTCTCAAGACCTCACTCCCTCCTCCCACTCCCCCTACCCCCCGTATGTCACCAGCCTGTTCTTACTTCAGTGTCTCCTTATCTAGAGCCTGTGGAAATATATGTACATTTATTTATGAATACGTTACATGAATTTTCCCCATTTAATATTTTAGCAATATGAAGGCTCAAGACTCAATATAAAAATATCTGTACAAAAATTGCTGATAGCCCAGCTGATGTGGTTCAGTGGGTGAGTGTGGACCCATGAACCAAGAGGTCATCAGTATGATTCCTGGTCAGGGCATATGCCCAGGTTGCAGGCTTGATCCCCAATAGGGGGTGTGCAGGAGGCTGCTGCTGTTTTTCTCTCATTGATGTTTCTATATCTACCCCTCTCTCTAAAAATCAATAAAAACATATTTTTTAAAAAATTGGTGATAATTAGGTTTATAAAACAGCCACAAACAACTATTTTTATAAATTCTGACAAGTGTTAGGTTAATAATCGAATAAATTAAAAAAATCAGGACAAATTAAGCTCAAGAATTTGGGCATCAACAATCAACCCATAAAATCTATGTGCGAAGGTTTCGAGGAGTTTATAAGCTTTTGCTGAATATTTTTGGTTTTCCTTAAAATTTCACTATTTGAGCCTATACAGTGGGGCCTTGACTTACGAGTGTCCCGACTAACGAGTTTTTTGAGATACCAGCTGTCTCTCAGCCGATTTCTTTGCATTGAGTTGATAGAGTAATTTGAGTTAATGAGCTCCTTAACAAGCTCCCGGTCTCGGAACAAATTAAACTCGTAAGTCAAGGCCCCACTGTACTTTGTACCTTCCTCCACATCTTATCAGAAAATTCTTAGCACCAGTGGGAGAATGGATCAATAAATAGAAGTGAGTATGGATATTTAAAAGAGTGAAGGCTTGGAGGGGGCAGTTCCAGGTCTATTTAATTAAGTAGAGTAGTCAGGTGGGTTGGAGGCTCCAGCCTTTCTCCTTCTCCTGGGCTGCCCCATGGTGACTGTTAAATCCATAGATAAATGCAGGCCTCTCTGTCTACAGCAGTGGTTCTCAACCTTGGCTGCACATTAGAATCACCTGGGAATCTTTTTAAAATCCTGATTTCTGGGTCTCATCCTCCAGAAATTCTGTTTCTTTGTTACTAATGTTGTGGCCCCACCCCATAACAAAGAAACAGAATTTCCGGAGGATGAGGCCTGATCAAACATATCTCCTCCCTTCAATTTACCAGAGGACCCGGTAATTTCACCATGACAATAATTTCATCTGAAGCTCTTTAAGAATGTAAGTGTGAGCCTAACCTGTGATAACACTGCATTTTATGTCAGCATCCCAGCAACACACAGACTTTAGATCCTTGTAGAAATCCTTCATCGAACAACACAGAGATCGTATTAGCGCCTCGGGCTTTGTTATTGTCAATATACAGGCAATCATACAAATTCCACTTCTGCATCATTTATAAAACTACAATTGGAAACATATATTATGTGTTTTGTGCCCTAACATTACTCTTAGAATAGAATGATACCAAAAAAAAAAGCATCTCCCAATAAATTGACATACTTTCTTTAATCTGAAAGGAGAAGTTGTATTACTTGTGTTTTTGTTGTTGTTTGTTTGTTTTAGCCTTGGCTACCTGGAAGGTCAGAATTCAGAGTTTTGCTTATGTGTAACAGGCATCAAAGGTCCTCTGGTTAAAAAACTTGACTCCATGTTTGCTTGTGTTTTATTCTTCCTTTAGCGACCTGACTAAATTTTTTTCTCTAAACTATTGAAAATCCTTTCATGAGAGGAAATAAACACAGTGATTCATGGTAGTTTTGTTTTCTAAAGACACTGCAAACATAGAATCAGGGAATACTATGCTCCCAATGGAAATGCAGAGTGAAGTTCCTGTGAACCCATGGCCACAATATTTTCACCAACTGATCAATACAAGCCTTGTTTTATGTGTTTCTGTTTGAAGACACATATTTCATATATGTTGCTGATTCATAAACATTGAGATCATGGCCAATAGCCCTGTAACTCATGCCTGAATGAGGCTTATGGAACACATATATTTTCTCCATAGGCACATCACAGCCTTCCTGTGCTTAAAAACACTACACAGAAGTTCAATGATATGCTTGGGGCCATTCTAAACAGACAGAATATTCCACATAAAAGCACAAAAATGCAAGAAATGTGGCACTAAATGGGGAAAAGAACACTTGTTTACCATTTGAGCTGAAGTAAGAAGGTAGAGTGTCAACTGGTTTGATCTAAGCTGGAAATGTGCATGTCAGGAAACTCAGAGTTTCCCCATTTCCAAACATGTCTGTGAATGACTGCAAATGCATCAGGGGCATTGATTTTGGGTTACAAATGAATTTTAACCAGTAGACAAATTCACAAATATGCAATCAGCAAATCATGAGGATTGATTGTACAGTTTCCCAAAGGTAAAACTATTATTTTGGGGCCAGTTAGCGCATTAGCAACAATTAGAATCTCAGAGTATTGAGTATAAAGGAGGCCTGAGAGAGCGGAACCAGGGACAGGTGCACTTGGATAACCTTGTGGGAAGGTTAGATCAAAGATGAGAGGAGCAGATTCAGGGCTTCAGGCCCACAAGGGGCCCAGGGCTCTGGGGAAAGGAGAGGAGAGACAGGTGAGCCTAAAAAGGAGACAGCATTAACCTATCTCACAATTTTACTTTGTTCCTATTACAGTAACCCTTGTATTATATTCATTAATGCTTAACTAGAGTTATTCAGGGGGACATTTTTTCTTCCCCAATCGATTCCTACTCTAAACTGAGAAAAATATTGTCCTATATGATAAAAGCCTAATATGCTAAGTGTCCAACTGTTCATTTGACTAGTTGCTATGATGTGCGCTGGCCACCAGGGGGCAGGTGCTCCAAAAGATAATTCAGCTTGCTGCTGGGGTCCAGCCGATGGGGACTGGGTGAGACAGGCTGGACACTCCCTGGAGCCCTCCCATGGTACCTCCCTGGCCCTGATCATGCACCGGTGGGGTCCCTTGGCCTGGCCTGCACCCTCTGGCAATCCAGGACCCCCCAGGGGATGTCAGAGAGCCAGTTTCAGCCCAATCCCCACAGGCCAGGCCAAGGGACCCCACTGGTGCACGAATCTGTGCACTGGGCCTCTAGTCAGTCTATAATGACCAAGTACTGTAATGCTAACACATCTGAAGAAAAAGCAACTTAATCTGCAATGAGTTAATTTTGGCCAAATTGTTGGTAAAAGTTGTAATATCAGATTCTGAGGGGAGACTCCTCTTTCTACTGTTTATGATGAAAAACAATAATAAGCCTGGAACAGCCACTCCCTCTCTCTCACACCATCATAGTCACAGTAAAACTGACATAAAGACACACAGTAGGCAAAAAAAAAAAAAAAAAAATGATAGAAAGCAGGTTGGGAAAGATGCATGTGAATTTTGCAGCACTAGTATTAAAGCAAATCAGCCCATTCAATTAGGATGTTGCACACAGTAGGTCCTCTGGGGATCAACTATGTAAGAAGTAGCTCTAAATTAAAAGTAATTAGCTCCTAAAGTGAAGATTCAGTATGGTTTCTGTACTTGGCTTCTCGCCAACACTAATTAACCCTATTGGATCTCTTATTCCATGCGGACTATGGAGATTATTAATACCATGGAGTTCTATAGATATTTTAACACATGGCTATTTGTCATGGTTGATGGCTAACTCAATGTCTTTTTCCATGAAGTTATTTCCTGTAAAGGATATTGATATATAGATAAATCATAATTGTACACTGTGTGTTATTCATGAACTTGGCTTGGTTCTTGAAGTCACACCCTTGTTATTTCAGGCTCCACCCTAATTACCATGATGCTCCTCCCCACTTCACTGAAGCCATCTCAGGGTTATGAAATGACTTCTCTTCTAGTTCTGTGGCACTTATACTTCCTGTCTTTCATTTGGACTCAGGTCCTAAACCTATTTGGATGTGCGATTGGCATAGAGATTCCAGCATATGAGGGATGGTTGCTCTAATATTCATGGTCTTAAAAATCATTTTAATCTTGGTTATCTGGAAAGGAAGAAGAATATATAGCTCCAGTTTGGCTAAAGTTTATAAAATTTGAAGAAATATTTCAAAGAAGACTTCATCAGTCACATTTTATATTTCAGAAGAATAGAAATAATCCTCCTGTTACTATCTGATATTTAAAAGTGTAATAATAAAATAGATTGAGTTAAAGGTTAAAATGTGCCTGCTTTCCAAAATAGCCAGTTTGTTCTGCTTTGTTTTATAATAGTTTGACATTGTTGCCCAGGCCCAGCTGATACGCAGCAGGTACAATCTAGTGTGGCTTAAATGTTCCTGATATCCTGATTGGTCAGTAGGTGCAAAGCTATTCAACATGTTTACCATCACCTCTGGTTCTCAGAGAATCAGGAGAGGAAACAGAGAGATAAGTGCAAACACATCCATGACCTATTTTTAAAACCAGTTCAAGTGCAAGTTCTCTGTACCAAGATTCAGAAGCATCTTCTTGATACATTTATTTTAGTGCCTTCCTGAACCTCAATCATGAGAAAGTTTTAGCAGAAACTTCAGTCTGGTTATGTTACTTACTGACATATACCCAGTAAACAATGGTACAAGTAAATCTGAAGGACAGTCATTGACCTTCATAAAGGTTTACAGTTTCTCTGCTCATTAAAATGTAATACAAATGCATTAATTCAAGATGCAACAAATATTTTTGTCTGAAACTAGAAAATCTACGGAAAAATTGTTAGTTGCAGCAGACCACTGAACTAAGAATATTTTTAAATAGGCATTTTGCCCTTAAAAGTAAAGACAGATAAGACCTAATGGCAATGGTTATCTTAAAAGAGACTGCAGGCAATATTTTGAATTTTGCTTTGACCATCAGGAAAAAGTAATTTTACTTATATTATTGATATGCTCCCAATGGTTATTTTCTTTATCTTTTTTTATATTATCACCTAAGCTTTGATGGATTTGAGAATGTCCTGATAAACCGTGTTATTCTTAAAAATTAGTTGAAAATATATGTCCACATTTCCTTTCACACATAAAGCTTTACAGAAATCTTTTTTTGAAAAATAGTTCAAAAACCTCGGGTCCTTGAAAAGAAACTAGAAATTATTTCAGTTCATTCTATTTAATAGTCTAGTAGTTCTGCAAAGAAAAACCCATAAAAATATCTCAAAAAAAATGTCAGTAGTTACAGTAGAATAAACAAGAAACTGCTTACAGATCCCTTCCTATAAGCAAGTGTGTCAACCACTTCCAGGTCAGTTTTTTAAATTTCACTGACTTGAAATGAAGTATTGTTTGGAAACAAGCCAAGTACAGATAGAAAACCAGGACTAAATTTCCCCATGATAAACCACTTAGTTTTACTCTAGGGCTACATCTTACATAGCAGCCTTCTGCCATTCGGCATCTGACCTACCTTGTTACTTGGCAACACATCCAAATATGCTTAAACAGCGAATGCTGGACTCCATTTGGCTCACTATAATCAATAAGGTTTGATTTTTGTCTCTAAGGAAAGTCAAACTATTACCTCTTTGTGATTCCTGTGAATTGTCTAAATCCTTAACTTGGAACCATTTTATTCTACGTAGTAATTGGGTTTTCTTAGGCTGGCAGGCTGGAAATCGGACTGAAGTATACTGGTATCTATTTCTAAAGGTAAAAACTCAAAGGACAGTGACGGTGTTAAGAATGACTCTACAATTAGCAAGATACAAATAACCAACTGATCTTTTGATATCACGTCTCTATTGCTGATGGAAAAATGTTCAGGCAGTTTGATCTCTTATCATTACTTTAGTCTGTGGACTAACCACAGTGTCTGCCAGCTTACCAACGGAGTCTATTTGCATATTGTAATGTTCGCTCACAAGACTGGAAACTGAAAACTTAAACTGAAAACTGTGTATCAAGGATACGCAGCCAGGTGTTGCAGATAGTATTGGTAAGCAAGTCTCAAACTCTACGAGGAGCCAATTTCCTTTCTTAGGATGGCCTTCAGAGATTCTACAGAAAAGTCACCCTTCCTACAAAGGAATGCGACCGTATTTTCAGAACTAAGGATTTGAATCCTTATCTAACCGAGAGTCTGCCCTGGTCATGGAAGATTTTAAATGGTGGCTGCTCCAGATATTGCAGGCCATAGACCCACCATCTACCTGGACAACATTAGCTTTAACAAATAAAGTTCTTTTTGCCCCAAACTGTTCCTCTAGAAATCTATCCTGAAACTTCTAGTATTAGGCATGCCTTTGGATCTTTGCTACACGTTATATAGCAAAATGCCTACTGGGCATTATCTGTTTTCAGTGATAGCTACTTTAGAAGAAATTGATTCATCAGAAAGACTGGTCAACAAGTCATTGATTTTCCATCTTGGGAGTAACAAATTGGTACCAAGCACTGTAGAAAAATATCAAAAGAGAAAAGTGGGCTCTTAGATACAGTTCTGAGAGAAATTAATTTTACCCATGACTTGTACTAAAAAGAACATTCTTTGTTCAACTGTCAATAAGTGTCAAAGAAAAAGGAGACAATCTTACCTCCATAATAAAATAGACATGTAATAAAATCATTTGCCCAGGCAGGAGTTTAGAGACCCCAGGGAATGTTTGGCCTTATGAAAACTTCATTATTTCCAATTATATAGGAGAAGCTGGAGATATATCATTTCTCTAAAAAATCTACCAAAAAGCATCTTTTGTTTCTTCCTTAATAAAGCTTCATGACAAAAGCAACTATTTTAAGAATAACATATGTTTACTTATAGACACCATTGCTGGGTTTGAATTTAGTTCTGGAAACTCACCACTGGAATGGCTATCACAGAAATATTCCCTCCCCTCTTTAATTCTAGTATCAATTAAGTTTAGGTCCAATTAAACAGGGTAATTTTAAACTAATGGGAAATAAATTATATTTGCTGCCTAAAAAAAATAAAAGATATTATTTAAGATCTAGTCTACTTCTTAGACTTGTCTTAACTAGTGTTGGATTAGATATACGTTCTTAGTATCTGGGGGTACTAGATAATACTAGAAGAGGGCCCCAGATAGGTAAACACAACTTTTACTTCTGCTTTTATATACACTTTTCCTTAGAACTCTGTGGATTAGAGAAGACTTCATTGTTACCCAGATCATGTAGTTTAATTTTGCCTTTAAATTGTTCCTTGGGCCAATTTTGGTAATTGTGTTAAAATAAATTAAACTCATGGACATAGACAACAGTGTGGAGATTGCAGGGCGGGCGGGTGGAAGTAGAAGAGAGCATAGAGGGTATAAATGGTGATGAAAAAATAATTAAAAATAGTACTTGTGGAATAAATGGAAAAAAAGAAACTAAACTCATGAAAATTATGGCTAGAATGGAAGAAATGTTTGTTTCTTTTTAACTTTCATCTTTTTTCATACCTTGGTATATACACTGCATGGATGTTTTGAAATCTTTTCAAGTTATATGTAAAACGTGTGCCAAACAGAAAGCAGTTGTAAGAAAAAGCAGAATTTGTAAAACTTGTCCCATTAAAAGGAAAATTACCCAACTTTCCTTTTCTTACACCTGAAAATTAGTGCATGCAATGAATACATTCTTTAGGTGATAGTATTTTAAAGCTGAAACTGATGGCCCTTGTGGTCAGTCTTTAATCAAGGACTCATTATCAATGCCAGTTTTCACTCTTGACAACCATGTCAAACAGCCATACTTCACAGTGATCATCAAGTGCTCATCATACGTTACAGGAGGACTTTTTAAATCTGAGAGAATATGTGTGCTTTTTCATTGTATTATTATTATACTTCCACACAAATCCAAATACTCTGTAAAGTGAGAGATTTGTATTCAGAATATTCTCTTATGTCTTCTCAAACCTCAAACAAGAAAAAACACACTGATATTTTTCAATATAATATGAAATATTGATGACTTTTCAGAGGGGGAAATCAGTTAGATAATAGCTTAGTGAATAACATAAGTAACAACATGCTTGCGGGGGGAAAGTACAAAAGAACTAAAGTCAACACAGTTCCAATTAGAAATCCTGACTGGGATATTTCTAGACCTGGATTATGTGTCTAACTCAGAGATGAGTCATCAAATATTTTTTAAGGATTTTGCTTCTCCATCTATAATAATCAGAATACAAATAACTGGGCTATTGGCTTATTATAAGAAACTTTTATGAAAAACACATTTGTTTAGAACTAGATGTCTGAAATGATGCATCTATAACAAAGAATGCTTTACTCACCTGGAATTAATCCACAAGGAACAGAAAGAACCCCTGAATTGGACAAGTGGGCATGCAGGAAGTTCATGTTGATTATTTAATAACCAGAAATGCTTAGAATGGAGAGTGAGAGGCAGTAGATGGTTGTATAATGAATGATTGTCGATGTAATAAAATACTGCAAACAGTGAACTGAAATGTGTATTATCATGGGAATGGTGATGGGGTAGGAAGAGGAGAGACGAGAGACTAACTTTCCCTAAACATAAGTCTCTTGGAAAATACTTACAAGTCAATTATTTGACAATATTTTACATATTATAGGAAATAACAAAAAATAATCATTACAAAAGGGTTGTTCTTCAATTCTTTTAGCACATAGTGATATATTTTGTTATGTTTTTGTAAGTAGATCTTGAGGTGAAAAGTGTCATAAATTAAGTCATAGCAGAGCTAGAGCAGAGCTCCTGAGTAAAATGAAGACAGTGGGAGTTTGTCTGTTCTTAAATCAATATGGACTGGGTGTTAGTTATTAAGGATCCCAGATCAATAGATTCAATCACATTAGGGATCTGTTAGATTTTCCATTCTCTGGTAACAGACGCATTCCTAGCTGAGATAGGACTTTTCGCTTTTCACAGTGTGGATGGGAGAGAACATGGGCGAACAGAATTACAGGAAAAAAATGTTACTTAAAAATGATTGTCCCACAGAAAGGGATAAATGATGTCATAGTCATAACCTAAGAGCTACAGACATATTTAATATATCCTCTAAATTTAACAATAATAATTATAAATGTAAATAATTAGATATAACCTTACATTTCCCCTAAGTCCTTTTAGAACTTATATGTCATTATTAGCCAAAGCAGGTCAGTGCTTACAGAAGGAATAAAATTATGAGGCCTATGCTATGGCTATATTCTTCCCTCTTTCCAGGGTCTCTCTGAGATGGCATTAGTTTTTGTGAATTTTGGTGATTACTGCATTGCAGTATATTCCCTAATCACTATTACTAGCCTTACCAACCTTAGGAGGTGTAGATTCTGGAAGTCATTTTCCTACACAAATGCACCTGAATGACCCCAAATGCTGTATGTCTTCCCCCCTCAATGTGCTTCACCTTTTTTATACCTCATTTCAGTTTTGAGGACCATTATTGATCCATCCATTGCCTCCTGAAACCAACTATTGAGACCTTATAACATTTTTCCCTTCTCCTAATATCTGATCAATACCACTCATTAATTTCTCTAATCTGACTTTTCTTCTCTAACCTTATAATCACTGACCTAATTTCAAGCCTTTTTTTATTTTCCACTCTTAACTATCTCTCTACAGTTGCAACCCCCTTAAATGTATCTTCCTCTTTATTACCACAATACAGCATTGAAATCACTGATTTTACCAGTTTACACTAAAAATTTTCTGCTCATGTATCTCTCTCTACCTCACCAGATTTCAAGAACAGGAGCTAGGTCTTATTCATCTTTATAACCAAAGTACCAAATACGATGCTGGTACATAAAAGGTACTTAAAGAAGTTTTTGATGAAAAATTAAGATATATAAAAATTATACCAGAGAACACATTGCTATTATCAGTTTTAACATGGTGAGCAAATATTTTATTGTGATAAATAACAGTGTCAACTTTAACATAATTAACTTGACATTTTCTCTAAAGTTTATGCGATCCAGGTAGAATTTGTGCTCTTCAAAGGATTTGAATAATTTTTGAATTACTTATTTTTATCTTTTGGGTCAAGTGATCACACAAAATAACATGTTTATGGTAGAAAAGGCAAATTAGACAGCAGTTTTAAGCTATTTCTTTAACCCTTCTATTCCAAGTACTACACACATTTAGAAAACATGGTTCCTGAAAAATAAGTCAAGTAGAAAATATTATTCCTGTTTATAAAATATGATGATGCAAACAGTATATATTTCTTTAAATATATAGTTAACATTTATTATTTTGAATTATTCCTATTTTCTTTTGAATTAGTTGGTGCCTATCCCTTAGGTGTGTGAATATTTACTATATTGATTTTAAGAATCAACATGACTACTCTAGACTCATTATACCATACTGTAAGGCTCATTCAAATCATCTTAGCCTAACACCTTCCATAAACTAAAGGACAGAGATCTAGTTTCTGATTCCTATCATAAGTTTACTGTAAAAGTCAAAATATAGTTTAAAAGAGTGAAACACTATAGGAGGTCAGAACCATGAAAACCACACTTGATTAGAAAAACTGTTGGGAACCAGGAAGAAAAACACTATAACTCAAGGGAAATTCATCTTCACAGCAACATAATTATTTTCCTATAGTTGTTTTACAGAGAAAACCACACATAGAACTCAGAGACATCCTTGCAGCGTGCACTGAAAACATGTGCACGCCAGGCTTTCTCCACGCCTGCGTATGCAAGCCTCAGGTTGACGTTAACTTTCACATTAGATGGAAAAAATCAGACAAGGGCCCTTACCCTCATCAGGCCCTCACCTTTACCAGGGATACCCTTTGTGTCTCAAACAGAATGAATTCTCATCAAGTATATAAAGTCCTGGGGTGGGCAGAGTGCACCTCCATGAAGGGGCTCAGGACCAGTACTAATGAGTTATGCATTCTACTTTGGTTTGTTTGTTTTTTTCCAGTAAGTAAGTGAAAAATTAAAACCTAACCAGGGCGGTTTGTACAGGTAGATTTCAAAATAACAAGCACCTCATGATGGTCTAGTGAGGTCTGGAGAAAAAAGTAAACCCAGGTTGCTCATTTCACTTGATTACTACTCTGCAGTCTTTAGCAACTAGCACCAGTTTCCAACTGAAGATAAAAGAATAGACCTTCCTCATATTATGCTCTATTTTTATGCCTGTTTCCTTATGTCTTAACCCTCATTTATAGATACCAGAATATTTTTACTAAAGCAATTTTTCTAAGATATGTTTTGCAGTGTTGTGTTCTGTATTGTTTCTAGTAGAAGCTTTTACTATTGAACCCTGAGAGGCAACATTTGATAACAGGTATTGTCAACCTTAAAAAAAATTAAAGTCAAAGAGTGGATTGGGACAGGAAAGGAACAGAGGCTGGGAATAATAGGTTCTACATAGTTCATTGTGGTAACTCTATTTTACTCAATGAACTAAGAAATTACCAAATGGGTTACATGGCTCCTGCATTTCCCAGAATTTGGAAGAAAACTTTAGAAAATCTCAGGCCCTGAGTCAATATTTAGAAGCTCTGTAACTGTAGGGAATTCACCCCACTATTCTTTTGACATTGTTTCTGTAAATGCTGACTCTGACTAATATGTAGCTTGTAGATGAACAGCGTGTTTATATAAGAATCCTAGAAATTAACTTCGAAAACAACAGACTCCAGCCTTCAGGCATTCCAGCTCTGCTAGATTTGCTGACCTTCAAATGAAAACTAGGAAGATGCACACCAGACCATTGCTTGACCAGTTTCAAGGTCTTTATCAGAATAGACTGTGCTGGTCCGCACACAGTACCCTAATAGAGAACTCTCAACGCCCTCTCCTTGATCTCTTTGTTCTGTTTTCCCTCTCCCTCCTTATAAAAACCTCAGTCTATACTGAGATGGAGAGGTGAGCTTTGGGACAAAAATCCCCCGTCTTCTCAGGTTGCTGGCACTTGCATAAACCACTTTCCTTCTCACCAGCCCCTGCCTCAAGAGTTTGATTTTCACTGAAGCAGGCAGCCAAACCTGTGTTAGGTTACCCTCTTGAGCTTGGAAAAGCTTTCCACCTTTAATTTTTAAGCACTAAGAGATGCAAGTTTTTCTTATCCTCTTTGAAAATCTAATTTTGTTCTATATTTAAAATATTTTGACATGTCCAAAAACATTTACCAGCAGTACATTTTTTTTTTTTACAAAAAGAGCATATTTTGAATAATAGACTGCAAGAACTGAGTAATTTTTTTTAACAAACTTAGGCTCTGTGGTCCTTGCCTAAGTTAGACTGAAAAACAGAATACAAAGCAATTTTGCTTTTCTAATTATTTTGTGGTGTATCCCTCAGGTCAGATTTAATACAGTTTCAATTTTCTGAGCAAGTTAAAGAGAGAAGCACAAGAAAACATATTGGGTTGATCCCAAGATCACTATAATTAAAATAAATAAATAAATTTCTGTGCTACAGAAGAAAAGATTAAAATAAAATCTTGTACATTTTCTCTAAGCCTTTTAAAATTAATTTTTTCCTCTTTTATAGAGTGTATATATATATATATGTATGTATATATATATATTTGCCTTTCTCTCTTTGTTCTCTGTGTATAGGTATGTGCATGTATCAATATCTATGGATATCTATCTGTCTATGGATATCTATCTATCTACCTATC
This sequence comes from Myotis daubentonii, assembly GCF_963259705.1. NCBI lineage: Eukaryota > Metazoa > Chordata > Mammalia > Chiroptera > Vespertilionidae > Myotis > Myotis daubentonii. The sequence goes on along the minus strand of NC_081847.1, from coordinate 40,192,731 downwards.
TAAATGGGTAGATAGGTAAATAATTGGAAGAAGAGAGGAAAGATACAAAGAAAAAAAAAGAAAGGAACTAAAAACATGAAGCAAAAATTATAAGTTACCTAGGTCTAAGGCTAGACAATAGGGATATGAAAATAATCAACATTTTTCTTTCACACAGGAGAAAATTGAGCCTTTTGGAGACTAATTTCATATTCATAGCTATATTATCCAGCACTAACAGTATTTTATTAGTGATGGTCTTCTTAATGTTTTGATATAAACCTTACTAATTTATGAAATCTAATTAGCCTTCTCTGAAATTGTTCCCAAAATTATGTGGGTAAGTCTTGATTTTGTTTTAACTACTAAAAAAGTTTCTTTCTGCATTTCTGGGTATTAGACATTTGGTTTATATGGCAACTACAACTTAATTTACCTTGATCTGTTATTTTTTTACAACTTTATTAACTACACTTTCACTACTATCTCTTAATTTGTGATCTAGAATATATATCAAACATCAAACAAATTGTGTTCTTATATTTATAGAATCACAGTTTTGGAAGAGAGCTTGAAGATCGTTTAGTCCAACTTCCCAATACAAACCGTCCTTAGAACAACTAAGTCTTGGAGTACTACCTACACTTATGACTTCCTAAGTGTCTTTCTGGTCTCACCTTGTGCCTCTCTCTACTGCCTACTTTCGACTCTCTGAACTCTTCTGCCAGCTCACTGAATGCATCAAGCTCTTTCCCAAGTCAGGAACTTGGCAGATACTTTTGCTCTGTCTGAATTGTTCTCTCCCAACTGTCCACCAGACTGACACCCAATAGCCTTTATGTCTCAAGTAAAACACTATTTCCTTAGACAAGTCCTCTTGACTGCCCCCACCATTATTCTTTTCCATTTGAAAAGTTGCTTGCAGTCACAATAACTTCTCATATTGATTTTAATTTTGTTTTGGTGTTGTCCTTCCTGTTTTTGAACACTATTTCTTTTAATTAGAAAGAAGAAGAAAGCAATAGGCACTGAGTAATAACACTTTCTCTCACATACATTAGCTTCCTTATTCACTGCTTTGCTCTAAACCAGCCGCGGGCAAACTACGGCCCGCGGGCTTGAAATGAATAAAACTAAAAAAAAAAAAAAGACCATACCCTTTTATGTAATGATGTTTACTTTGAATTTATATTAGTTCACACAAACACTCCATCCATGCTTTTGTTCCAGCCCTCCGGTCCAGTTTAAGAACCCATTGTGGCCCTCAAGTCAAAAAGTTTGCCCACCACTGCACACTAGAAGAATTTTTGGCTGTTCTTAGCATTTTTTTTCCAAATTTCAGTCCATCTGGGTTTTACTCTTCCTCACACTATGCTAACTGCTCATTTAACACCTTTGTAAGTATTTCTAATTATGTGTTCCTCAGTTCATCCATTCTACAAGCCATTTTTAAAAATGAATCTGATTAAAGTCTCTATGTATAATCATGAATTGCCCTAGTGGTATCTTTCTTGGGATAATGTGAAATGCTAATTCCAAATTTTTTAAAAGTTAGTTTATCTGAACTCCTTTTTTTAAGAATTCCACCTCCTATCAAAGCTGCCAATGATTCCAATGGGTGATGTCCTCAAGACCATGGCTCGAAATAGCCTTCATGGGCACTTGATTCCCAACTTTCTCTATTTGCCTGTGACTTCTCCCAAGTTCTCCAGATAGTTATATCCAAAAGCCCAGTTTGACATTTCCACTTGGATACCTAAAAATACCTTAAAGGTCTGGAAATGAATTCATTTTTCTTTCAAACCTTTTTTTCTTTCTCCATCTTAGGAAATGGCTTTACCACTACCTAGTATCGCCAGTAAAAAACTGGGTGATCATTTTGTTTTCTCATTTCCTTCATTCCCACTCTTTATCCAATTAGTCAGCAAGTCCTATTGTCTCCACCTTCAAATATTTCCTGAGTTTATCCATTTCTCTCTAGGAGCACTGTTTCCAGCTGTTGTGTTCCACTGTCATCTCTGGTCTACTGGAATACCCTCCTCACTGGTCTTCTCTGGTCCTTGTATAATATGTTCTCTTCACTGAGGCCATGGTGATCTTTAAAAAAGATGGCCTTGCCCTGTCACATGTGGCTCAGATTACTGGCCCATGGACCAAAGGGTCACAGGTTTGATTCCTGGTCAAGGGAACATACCTGGGTTTCAGGTTCAATCCCCAAACCCAGTTGAGGTGCATGTGGGAGGCAACTAATCTTTCCCTCTTTCTGTCTCCCTCTCTCTCTCTCCCTCTCCCTCCCTACCATTCTCTCTCTCAAAAAAAAAAAAAAATCAATAAAAAAAATATATTTGGGTGAGAATTAAAAATAAAAATATATAATAAATAAAAAGATGGCCTTCCCTGAGGCTCTCCCTGGACCATTGAATCACAGCAAGCCTCCCTCTCCACCCCAGTCACTCTCATGATTATACTTTAAATATTTTTAATAGCATTGAAACTTCCATAATTGCTAATTTATTTATTAACCTAGGTGTCTAATTGAAGATACTTTAAGATATTTGTTAAGCAGAATTTTGTTCTCATTATTAACACTCCAGACAAGTTTTCTCATGTAAGGAGGGCCTATGAGAAAAAGGTTAATGTTTAGGGAACATGAATAATGATTGCAAAAGGCACAAAGTAATACTCTCAACTCCATTTATGGGGAACTAATAACCTCAACTCCATTTACGAGGTTTACAATAGGTTTGTACTGCCCTTAGTGATAGTCCTACTTCCTACAACTATATAATAAACTCAAGCTCCATGTACACCTAACAATGAGTAAAAAATCATTCTCCTTTAGCAGTCATCTTTAGAAAGGGACGTATTTGTCATGGAAAACAACTTGTTTGTCCTGTCTGCTTTTACTATGATTGTTTTCCTGCATCTCAACATTACATTACTTGCTCAAGAGCCTAACTATTGGTCAACCTGCCTTGATGATTCAACTCAAGAAACTGGATTAGCTATGAGCTGAGTTTTATGTAAATAATTGGTCTACATTTCATGCTCTACTGATCTGAAAATCAAAAAAATAACTAACCTGAAATTTCCGAGTGAGGGTGGGAAAAGAGCAGATTTCGGTTCGGAACCACCTGGGACTTTGGATGACTTCCACTTTTCCAGAAGAGTAGTTCAATACATGAAAAGCAATTGAGACACCAGCGGATAATCTTAGTAAAAGCTGGTGTGCCAATGAGCTGCGATGATCAGTTATCCCAGGGTTACCTTCCCTATCAAGTCAAGTATTCCTGTTCCAGAAACAGCCTATGAGAGAGTGGTTTGCTCACATATGACAGATTCCTTTATTCCTTCTTGGCAACTATGAGAACAGGCCCATCCAGTTTCATCTGCAATGTTTTCTTTTCCTTTTGAAATCAATGATGGTAACATTTCATAGGAGGCCATAGTCAGTTCTTAAACAGAAAAGCAGCATTAATATCAAACTGTCAAGAATACTCTTTTTTTGGGGGGAGGGGGGTTATCTGTAAGAATCCCCTCTTCCCTTCAAGAAGGACTGATCCATCTGGGTAGTGGATTATGTTAGGAAACTATGAAATATATTTAGGGGGAATGGCTCTCACTTCATCCTACAACTTGAACTTCATAGTAACCTGAAAATTCAATAAACTTAAATACCTGAGGCTATAATGCTAAGTCTATCTTTTCTGTTCACTTTTAAAGTGTAGAACTATAAACCATGCATACAATACATATATGCTTTTTATAATACTGAATATGCATGAATGTAACTAAATATTAAAACGCAAATTTTTCTCTTAAACAGAACTTAAGAGAAAATTCATAGCTATTATTATGTTAAATAATAATTTTGTTGTTAATAATCCTGAAACGACATGTTATTAAGTTGGGCTTAATTTAACCATTTAGACAACCGGAATCTTCTACCCTTAATTTTAGACCTTGTTATAGGAGTGTGGCTTTAACCAAACATACATTTTTCCTAGGAAGGCAGCCTCTAGCTTCCCTTGCTAGTTACATTTCACCTGCTTCAATAGTTTTCAGATTATGTTGTATTGGGTGGGAAACTCTTGAAGGCTAATATATTGTTACCACTTGAACGATTACATTTGCTCACACCCTAATTCCTGCAACACTTGGGTCAGAATTTTGAAAGAAACACACACACACACACACACACCCCACAACTGAGCAAAACATTGGAAGACAGAAATTACTTTTTAATTCTCTGCTTCTATTTCACCTGAGGAAGGGCAAAGAAATGTGTGATCACTTGCCTGGCTCGCCTCGCTAAATTACTTTTTAAATGAAACTCTAAACACGTTCTTCTTATAATCATCATCATTATTATTCCTTGGTTGTTGTTTGAGATACCAATGGAGGAAATTGCCATGGCAGTGCCCAGTTTTTTATCCTCACCAGCTGTTTGAAATGCAAATACCAAAAAAAAAAAAAAAAAGACAGCCAGCTCGTTTTCTGATGCCATCCGCGCGCACATCCCCGCTCCGACCAGGATTTCTGTGGACGCTGCGGATGCAAGGCGCTCACACACAGCCAGGCCCCCTCGCCGCTCGGCTGGGGCTGGCCGGCCGTGGGTCGCTCCTCATCCACGTCTCACTTCCTTCGCCAAGGCCGGGCGCTGAGAATACCCTGCGGGGGTGGGAACACATTCCAGCAATAACAGCCCCACTTCCCCAACTCACCAGCCTGCGAAGTTTCCCGTGCGCAAGGGCTGGCTGGTGTCGGGTTTCAGAGGCTTCCTCCCCCTTCCCGGAGCCTGGAACTCCTGCTTCCGCACCAGCAGGGACGCGGGACCTGCTCTACAGGGCGACCATCGTGAAGACAGCTCCTTATTCTTCCAACCTGTGGCTCTGGCTCGGTCCCCAGCCCCTGCCCGTCTGCACGGCGAGTGGCAGGACTGGAGCACCACCCCTGGGTCCGCACAGCCGCCTGGATCTGGGAGGTTTGTGTGAGAAGAAGGCGTGTCTCCCACTCCTAAGGCGGATGTGCAGAGCACACCTCGGGCCAATCTTGGTTGTGACTCAAAGGCGCTTGGCTCCTGGTTAAATTCTCCTCGTGGAGCTTCAAGCCCTAGCAGCAGCTCATTTTTACCCAGGGCACGCTGAGAACTGCTCCCAACGCCTCGCATTCTCTCCCTCCCGGGGCAATGTCTCATTAACTATAGAGAGGGAGGAATTGCCAGTGAAGAACAGAGACAGGCCCGGGAAATGGAAAGGCAGTTCAGAATTCCTGTTTTAAAAGTGAGGATCTGTAGGTATGCGTCCATTTATAAGTATGCACAGGCTAAGCTTTGCCTCCTAGTCAGGGATCAGTAGGTTAGTAAGTAGAGATCAATCAGAATCAGGACATACATTCCCTGAGCAAATACTAAGAACCTACTGTGTGGCACACTCTGTCCTAGACACTTTGGATTCACCCACAACAGGGATCCTGGCTGGCTCTCTTGAGCTCATGGTTCAGACAGACTCACACCCCTAGTTTACAGACTAATGTAAAGGTAGGGATCCCAGGTCATATACATCGGATAGCAGCTGTTTCTTCCTCTGTGAAGAAAATTTTAAAAGTTCCCAACCTGTTGCTTGCACTCATGTTGGTCAACAAGGAAAGGAATGCTTGAATTTTCATTGTTTGACCCAGTTCTGACAGGGGGCCTTAGAGAATCATCTAGGAAGTGTCTCCTGGGGAAGTGCTCTGGGGGGAGAGGGGGTAAAGAAATACCCCCAAATCAAAATGAAACACAAACAAACAATAGCTAAGTAGGGGAGAAGAGGAGCATTGATCCCACAAGAATTTGTCTATTCTATAGGAAAATGTGGAAGTTCTACTTTCTGTCTCTCAATGGTCCCATCTTGAAAATGGGGATAATAAAACACCTTCACAGGGTTGTGAGTTCAGATCAGTAAAGTGCATAGAACAGTGTGTGGCACAGAAAATGCTATGCATGTGTTGGCTAAGTTTATTATTTTGGTGGCATTTATCTACTTCATTCTCCCAAAGTAAGGTCCAATTCATATAAATTATTCTGTCTACCAGGAGAAAGTATAGGAGGCTCAGGTTGTAGATTTTCAAAATATATATGCTGGGAATCTATATTCACGGTAAATCTATTTTGAATTTATCAATAATATCTAAGTATATAACAAGTGTGTGTCCACACTTGTTCCAGGGCCTGGAAAGAGATAAAAGACTAAACATAACAAGCTTGAATTTATTGCACTGTATATAGCACATTAATTTATATATAAAAGGCTAATATGCTAAGTGTCCCTCCCTCCATCCGACCAGTCGCTATGACATGCACTGACCATCAGGGGGCAGATGCTCAACGCAGGAGCTGCTGAGCTGCAGTGACTTGGCAGCAGCAGTTCTCGGGTGATGCACCCTGAAACCAGAGAGGAGGGAGCCCGATTCCTCACGGGGCCTTGCAATTCCACCTTTGGTTGTGGGTTATGTTGTTGTGGGTTATGTTGGGGCACCGCCGGCCCTGAATCTGGTTTACTGCACACTTGCATTTGTGTTCCACACCCTGTACAATAGCAACTTTGCAGAGTACCCTTTTGCACTCTGGGACCCCTCAGGGGATGTGGGAGAGCCAGTTTCAGCCTGATCCCCGCAGGCCAGGCCAAGGAACCCCACCTGCTGGAGGGGCCCCAGCCACTCCACAGACACCTTTCAAGCCAAGGCGCCACCCAGATGCGGCTGGCCAGGGAGGGACCACTGGAGGTTGGCTCCAGGGCGTGTCCGGCCCGACTGGCCCAGTCCCGTCCCGCTGGCCACCTTCTAATTAATTTCCTTTCAATGTGCACAAATCCGTGCACTGGGTCACTAGTTTAAAATAATTATCTGTGCTATACAACAATAATCTGTATTCTTCGCCTATTGCATATGTTCACTCACATGAATCTGAATGGCTATCGTTTCCTGAATGCAGTAGAGTTTATAAGGCTCTTGCCCATAGATCATCTCATTTGACTTTGATGACATCGCTTTGAAATAGGCAAGTCATCTATCATTTATAGGGTCCCCATTTTAAGAATGAAGAAACTGAGGTTGAGAAAGTCCCAACAAAGTGCCCAGAATCACGAAGGTCCCTAAATGTAGAACTCAGGTCTGCTGATCCTGAAGGCGGGGCTCAAGGTGGTCACTACTGCCTCCCTGCTATCTGGGCAAAGCCCCTGCTGTGAGAAAGTCTAACACATTTAGGCCGGCTCTCCTGGTCACCCTCCCCGCCCTAAGTGTGTCAGCTGCCTGGTAGGGTCAACTCTTGCAGAGACAGCCCTCTTGCAGTCACTTGCCCTGCAAGTCCTGTCTTTCCGGTTCTGAGGCTCAGAGGCACCAGTGTTGCAGAGTGATGCTGCTAGGCTACTCAGAGTGCCGACCTTCCCTTCCTTCCCTCTGGAAATGGTGCTGAGGAGGCGAGGGTGGTGGGAGAGCATGAGAGGAAGGAGGCTTGGTCACTCAGGAAGGCCACTCTGAACAGAGGTAAAAGGCCAGAGCAAAGTAAAAGACCCTGGGAAACCAGTGAAACAGGTGACCGCATCTTGTGACATGATACAAAATAAATTCTTCTTGTCCCTGGAGTTGATGTAGCACAAATTAAGTAGACATAATTTCTGTCAGTAGGTTTATCATCCAATAAACATAGCGCTGAGGTAAACATATAAATGTACATGGAGGTTTCTAGTGAAAAATGGCAAATGGATCACATGTTTCAGCTCCCCCACCCCTAACTCCGCTAACACAAGAATGAATGAATATTTTAAAAGTCAGTAAATCATAAAGACAAATAAAAGGGAGAGGAGAAATCAAAAGACAATAACTGCAATAGATGATTGGAAGAGCTCAAGTTAGATGCATGCCTATAGGAGGGGTTATGGATAAGAAGCAAGACAACTGCTTTTCATCCTTCAAAACATTCTTAAAAATTGCCATCTTGTCTACCTACTTGAACCACAAGTGATGAGATGAGAGGTTCCTAACTCCCCCTTCGCCTGGGATTGCAGAGAAGGCTTTGTCAGGTGGTCATGTACGGGTTTGCCTCCACCCTCAGATGATTTTCAGTTCATAGGAAGGCTGTTTAATCACAAATAAAAATCAACCCCTCCCCCGTTTGGAGAAACCCCACATCATGACTAACAGTCACAAGATTGGACTTCCACGTCATGCTAGTTTTAATAACTACTTTAAAGATGTTACTTCAAGAAATGTATAGGCTTAAGTTAATCTATACTAGCAAATTGCTTTAAATGGGTAACACATCCAGACATATTCTAGGCACCAAAGTGTCCTTGTTCACATAATTATATGTAGGGGTCTTAACCTACCCCTTGCTAACTTCATTTTGCCTCAGTTTCCTAGAATGTGAAACAAACACACACTGTAACCTTTCATGGAAATGATTGTAACTCATTCTAATTCTTTCTTTCTATGTTAAAGGAACATTCTATGGGAAAGAATCAAATGGTTTCATGAGTATACCATATATAGCTTTTATCAAGTCCGAATTTCAAAGAAGCCACAGTAGTGGGTAAGCCATTATTCTGTCTATGAGTAATGTTAGACCCCTTTATAAGTAACAGCAAAAATACTATAAGTATAATTATGGACATAGTTACAATTATAAAATTGTTTAATCAATTTATCAGGTTGATTAAGGAGAAATAAATCCATGTTAAAAATGAAGCAGAGAAAAGAGTGTAATAAAATATATATGCATAAACATAATCATAGCAACATATATGTGTGAACATAAATATAGTCATATATTAATATTTATACATTATATATATATATATACTTGCTCAATGTTAGCTTTATAGTGAGCTACAAAATAAAATGTCATTTGTGACTACCATTTAAGTATAAATGAATATATGGTGATTCCTTCATTTTCCCAAAATATGTCACTAAAAAACAGCATTCTTATTCACAACTTTTGTTACCTTTCAGTGCAAACACTTCAAATTGTCATATCATACAACTGAGGAATAATTCTTTTGTAAATTTCTTTGCCTGCCTTTTAACCAATTTTCAGGTCATTTTTCTTTTTTTTTAATTAAATCTTTATTGTTCAGATTATTACATTTGTTTCTCTTTTTTCCCCCCATAACTCCCCTCCTCCCAGTTCCTGCCCCACCCTCCGCCCTCACTCCCCACCCACTGTCCTCATCCATAGGTGCACGATTTTTGTCCAGTCTCTTCCCGCATCTCTCACACCCCTTTCCCCCCCAAGAATAGTCAGTCCATTCCCTTTCTATGTCCCTGATTCTATTATGATCACCAGATTATTTGTTCACTTGATTCTTAGATTCACTTGTTGATAGATGCATGTTTGTTGTTCATAATTTCTATCTTTACCTTTTTCTTCTTCTTCATCTACTTAAAGAACACCCTTCAGCATTTCATATAATACTGATGAACTCCTTTAGCTTTTCCTTATCTGTGAAGCTCTTTATCTGACCTTCAATTCTGAATGATAGCTTTGCTGGATAAAGTAATCTTGGTTGTAGGTTCTTGGTATTCATCACTTTGAATATTTCTTGCCATTCCCTTCTGGCCTGCAAAGTTTCTGTTGAGAAATCCCCTGACAGTCGTATGGGTATTCCCTTGTAGGTAACTGAGTTTCTTTCTCTTGCTGCTTTTAGGATTTTCTCTTTGTCTTTTGCTCTTGGCATTTTAATTATGATGTGTCTTGGTGGGGTCCTCTTTGGATTCCTTTTGTTTGGGGTTCTCTGCGCTTCCTGGACCTGTAAGTCTATTTCTTCCACCAGGTGGGGGAAGTTTTCTGTCATTATTTCTTCAAATAGGTTTTCAATATCTTGGTCTCTCTCATCTTCTGGCACCCCTATAATTCTGATGTTGGTACGCTTGAAGCTGTCCCAGAGGCTCCTTACACTATCTTCGTATTTTCGGATTCTTTTTTCATTTTGCTTTTCTGGTTGGGTGTTTTTTGCTTCTTCGCATTTCAAATCTTTGCCTTGATTCTTGCGCTCCTCTGGTCTGCTGTTGGGAGTCTGTATAGTATTCTTTATTTCAATCAGTGTATGCTTAATTTCTAGTTGGTTCTTTATCATAACATCGAGGGTCTCATTAGATTTCTTGTAGATCTCATTAAGTTTATCGGCAGCTTCTAGACAGTTCTTGAGAGCAGGTCATTTTTCTAAGCATTCAAACTAACATTGATAGATATAATTTCAGGCAAATATTCCTCCCTAAATATTTTTTGATCAAGTTAAAGTACTTTTATTAATGTTCCATGATAAGAGATCCATGATTACAGCAATATAAAGTCAACATCTTTTTTAAAAGTATAATTTGGAAAATGATGTTGCTATATATTTGATCATATATACATATATATGAAGATAATTTGCAAAAATAATAATTAGTAAATGAAGATTTAGTGATAGCAAAGAATTCCATGCTAAATGATTACTTTTGAAGAATATATTTTCAAGAAAAATGCTGCCTTAAGAAATAATCTTACATTATAATCACATGAAATATGATCTAATTTGTTTTATCATCAATATGGTAAAAATTTATAAGCCCACATGAATTTTTATTATATTTCTAGTATATATTTAAATGTTCTATTTCCAAAATGACCTGAAAATCCTGAGTATTATAGTCATACGGT